>NW_013953548.1:89166-92073 GCF_001266775.1 Austrofundulus limnaeus
GCTGGTGTCTTTTCTTTCCATGCCTTTTTAAATCTCCCTTTCATCATGTGTTCAATACTTTTTCCCTGTGCCATTCCACATTATTACAAATAACTTCATTTCTGGACATTTATGGTTTGATTTCTTTGTATGTATGGATCACTTGGTTGTTACCGACATCGGTTGAAAATTTCATGTCATTAGTACCTCTAGTAATATATTTACTGAGAAAAATGGTGACRTGTTCAATACTTATTTTACCCGCTGTTATTTGTTTTTAGCTCTAGTATCAGTATTTGTATGCATTTTATTTAACATCATTGCAACAAAAGTTCCAATGAAATGCTAAGCTGTCTAACTCACATTTTTTGGTCCATGATAAAATTCCAAACTTCGTCACTATAAAAAAATCTGCCATAAAATAATTATAAAAAAACTTCCCATCTTTGTTTTTCTGTTTAATTTGCTGACATTGCAATGAATTCTGGGATACCGTTGGCTGCGTTGGATGCTCAGATGCAGCCGACATCTTCGTAATTTTGTCGGTCACATGTGTAGGTGCCTATGAATTGGGACAGCTTACAATGACGCAAGTGGCCAACAAATGCAGCCAACATCAACTGCAACCCATGAATTGAGACATAGCCACCATTGTTTTAGCTGTATTTACCCAGAATGCCCTGTGCTGTTGTCACTGTTGCCACTTCCTACCTTTTGGAGTGGTCTCCAGTCCGCTTGACATTCGAACCCCACCAGAGTTCACTTTAACCAAACTGAGACTTAAGTTTGTATGTGGACCAGAGTTTGCTTTTTTTTGGTTTGTATCAGAGTTTGATCACACATTCACATATCCCCAAACAAACCAAACTTTCTAGACAAATGAACTAGAGTTCGAATAACGCAAACTAGACAAGGCTGGATGTATGCACCCTAAAACTGACGTGCCTCTTGTTCAATAAAAATAGAAACAGGAGCACTTGGAGAAAACGAACATAGCATGAGGAGATTAACATGCAAACTCCACACAGACTGTTGCAGTATGACACACTAACTACCTTTAAAAAGCTTTTTACGTAGTTGGGATGGTTACTTATGATGGTTACCTGTGCATTGCTTTTTCACCTCATTAGTCAGAATGGGCTGGACAGCTACAAGGTATTTGGGCTCAGCATCTAAAAACAGATGTAAGACACAGAGTGTATGCTCTCTCAGTCTTTGCTCATTTAAATGCATTTTTTTTTCTTTTATCGTTGTTTGTCTTACCAAACTCTGTCTCATATGGCTGTCCATTCTCAGGCAGCTGAATGAACTGTTTGGAGAACATGCTGCTTCCGTAGCCCAGGATGTAGCCCTCCAGCTTAGTGTCGGTGTTCGGGTGCAGAAACTTCATCACTATGGTGTCTCCTTTGGTGCTGATACGGACCTTCATGTTCTGACGCCTCACTGGGAAACAAGAAAACCAAAAATGTCCTTTAAAATATACAGTTCACATGTAATTATGAGATGATTGCAGCTTTAAAGACAGAAGAGGGCAAAACAAAATCATTAGCTAAAAGGTAAGTCCTTGCCTTTATCATGACAGAAATAGTTTTAGAGCCTCTGCTAGTATAAAAAAGATCAAAATGACAACACTTTTGAGCCAAAACTGACTTCTGATGCTGATCGACAGCGCAAAGAAGACAAATAATAGACAAGGACAGGAAGTAGAGGGTTGGCTGAAGTAAACTGACACAAAGTCAGAAATCTTCTGGCTTTGACAGAAAACTTTAAATCAGAAAACTTTTGTCTGAAGTCATGGCGAAGAGTCACTCAGAATACAAATTCATTGGTACAGAAAAAAAACAATATTAAAATCTTTAATTGCAGCACAATATGTGAACCTTCTTGAGTAGTTTATTATAGGAATAACAGGAAATAGTAAGTTTTTTATGTTTAAGCTAGTGTTTTGTGGKTTTTTTTCTTTATTTCTATAGTATTTATGAAATGTGGTAGTTTTTTTCATTTCTATATAAATAAGAATAAAGAATTCATTTACAAAGAAAGTACAAATGTGAACCGATGAAACAAAGTACTGAGGTGTACTGTGAAACACTACTGTGGACTGTGTAAGCACTAACAGGCATACATGTCATATGAAGTTTAGGTATTTTTATTCACATATTGCAGAATAGTTTCAAATCTAAATCTCAGTCAAATAAAGGGTGAAATGTGCTAAAACAAGCTTAGTCCATAATGACAATACCCTAGAATCATTAAAACTCGGAATAGCCACTCCCAAGTGCCAATTGTGATCAATTATTTAAGCTTTGATGGAACAGAATATTATTGTTGAGTGCAGAACACGCGTCAGTCCCAGAATGACCTGTCTAATGAAGCTCGGCTAATAAACAGGAAAGTGTTGATTTAGTTGTAAAATAAGGACAAAGTAAATATGGTTTGAATTTACACTTTTGTTTAAAAAAAAACAAGTTTTAACATTTTTCTGACAGGAGTTTTGAAAGGGGCATCACCAGTTAAAAAGTAGCTGGTTCCCTGCATTAATCAATTATTCATGTTGAAACTATAAACAGGATCCCACAGAATATCACACCTTTGAGGCACGCGTTGTGTTTATTTTGTCCATTTTTGCCTTCAACATGTAGCCTCAGACCTCAGCCAGAAACAAGGCATGAAACCAGTCAGGTCATTTAAGAGACAAGGTGATAAAAGTAAAATAAATAAATAAAAAAATGAGACAAATGAGGCTGGAGATGTTATGACTGTAAGTTGGCAGATGCAAATGGAACACAATCACCGCACGAGAAGACTTGGATAACAAATGATAAGAATTAGATTTGAAGTTGTAAAGCTCAACATGTTTTCATAATTGTATTTTACTCACTTCTTTGTCTTTTTTATTTTGTAATGAAAATTTCGACTGTGATGGCC
>NW_013953548.1:93073-99415 GCF_001266775.1 Austrofundulus limnaeus
ATGTGTGTGTATATATGTATGTGCCTGATTATGTGTGATGGTCAAATGTCTGGTGTGGTGTCCTGTGTGTTATTGGTGTTCATTTCACATGTATAATTTCTATCGATTTCTCTCTTTACTGTTCTTATATTTCTCTTCTATTTTTTCTTTTTCTTTCATACTATAGTATTATTTAAAAAAGCCACTGATGATGCAGAAATTAAGAAAGTAACATTCAGTTTTGTTTTCTACTGAAGTGGGAAAAAAAAGAAAATAAAAGAAAATTACGACTAAAACCTGGAGACCACTAAATCCTATAACAATGAGCTTTTGCACACCATTCCTTCCAGCACACGTCCTTGGCTCACATTTAGGCAAAAAATAAATAAAATAAATAAAATAAATAAATAAAAAAACAAGATAGTGGAACTTTGCTTTAGCAATGCTGCCAGATGCTGCAAGACACCAAAACAGACACTGACAGTGGGAAAGAGGGAAACCCTGGATTTGAAAAATTCCCTGGTGCTTTTCCAGCTGTGTTTCCTATCAAAACAACAGTTTTTCAGCTCTCTTATTGATATTTCCGATAAAATACAGGAGGGCCCCGCTCCAAGGGAGAAGGATGCTGAGCATTTAAAGCCCCAGGAAACCTCTGGCTTCATGTTTTTTTATGTCCAGAACAAGCAAACAGTGAGTCTGTCCCATGACAGCGTGGCCATGGACCTGCCATTTGGCACACACACCATTATGTTGTCTTCGGGTCAAAATGACCCGCCACTGTGTTAAAACCCCCCAAAAAATCCCCTAAATGTTATTTTTTTAACTTCAGATTTTAAGACTTTGCCTAGATTGGCCAAAACAATAGAAAAATTTAAATGTTGCTTTTATTTACATTTCCATGTAAGCTGTACAAAAAAAAGTACAAAGATGGTCTTCGGGTCAAAATGACCAAATATAGGAAAGTTTAGACATTTCCTTTCACCTAAAAAATTAGTTATGTTAACGTCCACATATATTATTGTCTGATCCAACCAGCCAGTGCTTGCCAGACGAGTACCCCCCCCCCCCCCCCCCCCCCCCGCTTATTCACCAATCACAACACCTCATCTTATCCCCTCCCCTAAGGCTGGAACATACACCCTCACTCACCACATATGATGGTTTGGGTCAGAATACAATCATTTTAAAGCAGTAATATATTTTCTCATTTCCTATCTGGCAACCCTCATTTTTCTTTACCTGTTTGTTCATGTTCTCAGAGTGTTTTTGCTGATCTTCATTGGWCATTGAGGTGAGAGGCGGGGTTACACCCTAAGCAGCTTTCCAGCCCAGAACCACATGAGAGGAGTGAGACAGAAAACCCTTCACACCAGGGACACTTTAGAGTAAAAATCCAGAATGTGTGTTTTTGACCTGGKAGGAAACCCTCACATTCATAAAGAGAACATGCCAGCACCACATATAAAGATGCAGCTGGGAACTGCAACCTTCTTGCTACAAGGCTGCACCATGGTGAAGTCTCAGGGATTTTTAGTAAGTAGCTTTTTTTCACTGCTCTCCCAGGTTTCTTTTTTGAAGTGAGGCTGTGGAGGGACTGTCCTCACCTGACAGAAACAAATGTGAAACGTTCCAACTTGGTGTTTCAACTCAATGAATTGGGACCATTTCATGCCAAGCATTCAAAATAATTAAGATATTAATCTAAGGACAGCTTGTTATGATTCTGTCACTGTCTGTCCTGATCCAGCCTCAGTTTAGTTTTATTATTTCATTTCTTGTTCCAGTCATAGTCTTGTTCCCAGCATTTCAGTTTACATTCAGCACCTACTCATTGCTCTCGACCCTCCCGTCACAGAAACTCTAATCAAGCTCATTTCACTCACCTGTTCCCAGCAGTATTTACCTCAGTCTCTCTCTCTCCAGCTCACTGCCAGATTATCATCAGCCCTGTCTATGATTCTCCCACATTCTTGTCCCTTGTCCTGCTCTTGCCTAGTGTCCCCGACCTTGCTCATGTCTCCTGGTTCCACGTCTCCTGCCTCAGCCCCTGTCAGATCCCTCCTGCCATCTGCTCTCACGGTAACGACCTTTTTTCTGTCCCTTGGATTTTTGTCTCTCGCCTGCTCCCTGAATGGCACCACGCCACATCGGACCTTTTGAATCTCGACCTTGGAACGCATCTCTGGATCATCGGCTCAGTCACCTCCCTCAAACTTGGTAACGTCCTCTGATCACTCGTGCATGACCTTTGCCCTGTTTCTGACCACGAGTAAGTCCAGCGATCCATTCACTCCTTCCGACAACACARCCCAGAACCAAAGCTCTCCTGCTGTTGTTTCTACCCGGTCCTCATCTCAACAGGAAAAGTTGGTGATCTTTTTTCTCTCAAACTATACCGTGTTCCAAACCAAACCTAACCTTGAGATTCTGTGTCCAGAACTGAAGACCCCGGATTCTGGTTCCAGCCTTCCAACTAAAAATTCTAACAATAAACTTGTTAAAACTTTGTCGTTGTTCGGTATTCATTCAGAGCTCAAAACACGAACCTTAACAGAGCTGACCTAACCTATATTGTAATTGAAATAACTCAAACTCAGTAACTCAGCACTGAGAACATCTACTGTAACTCAGTAGGAACCTTTTTGTCCACATCCTCCTCTGGAATATTAACAGTCAAGGAGGTTGGCCTGTGTCTGAACAAATTCTTCATATTTTAGTCCAAACGCTTGGCTGCTTTCACGCAGGTTTCTCCAGTCTCACTGTATATCATCCTTGTGTCATATTTATCTGCGAGCAACAGCTGTTTCTTCTTTTCTCTGCTTCATCACATCCTTCACCTCCTTCAATCAATCTTCGCTGTCCTATTTATGTTACCACCATTGTTCCATCGACATGATCTTAGTTAAACTTTCTAAAGTGCTTTAAATCTATCTTACATGTCCGCTACTTTCATCTTGTCTGCTCCAGTGTTAGTTTGAGGATGACACAAGTTCAGGTTTGGGCTGACAAAGCTAGACAGGCTATATATTAGCTTTAGATGAGATCTAGAAAGAAGTTAAAATAAAGATACAGAAAGAGCATCTGAATAAAAGCATTGTTCTATTAGTGAAGCTTTAGAAAAGACATCTAAGACAACTTCTCAAAGTTCAGAAATTTGTGTTACTTTTTACTTCTTGGTTCAAGGAAAAAAATATTATATATNATATATATATAATCTTTCAGCCAGCCGGCAATACTTTAATCTACTGTGCTTACTTCTTTGTACCACCTGATTCAATACCATCAAAGTCTTCAACTCACAAACTGGTTGTGAAGCCCAGACTGAGAAATGGAAAGCATTATCACATTTTCATGTGTGTCAACTAACAAACTACAGTAACTGGACACTGAGACACTATGGAACAGGTTCATGGAAAACCTTTTTGCTTTCCAAAAACACTGAATGAATCCTAATCAGACAGAGGAAGTTTAATAGGCTGTAATCAGCTTTTTAGAGTGTGTTTAATGGTTTCCTGTGAGGCATTTAGGAAAGAAAATTCTGCATCAGGAGTAATAGGATTTGAGAACTCCAAGTTCAGTCATYTTTCAGCTATTTTTTTCCTTTAAAAACTCCAGAGTTTTTAAATCCTTTTTTTTCAAGAGTCCTGGCCAACAGCTGCTCAGGTAAGCAGAAAAAACGTGTAAATGTAAATATCAGATCAAACACGACATGAACACTAAAAGGGATAGTTTAGATTTTTTGTAGTGGGGTTCTATGGAAAAATTATAAAGAATTAATGTCTTACCTGTTGTTGACAGCTCTTTAAACAGTCGTAATTTAAAGAAATTGTTTTATACTGACTGGATAACAAGTTAATGGCTAGTCAGTGAGGATAAGACCAAAGCACATCAGTGCTATCCTAAAACAACTTAATTTATACAATTAATAATAAATTGTTATGCAGTGTCAGTTTCACATTATGTGGTTATTCTGGCTGAAACATTATGATATTACCATTGAAAGTGCACAGAAAGTGCTACAGCTCGCAGCTGTTGCTATATACAATATTACACGTTAATAGCCACATAGTTCAAACAGTTACAGCAGCATTCCAGTTTGAATTGCAGTTAATAATTGTTTCAGTGTAAATAAACAATAACCTATATGATTAAGTCTAATTTATAGCATACGTTGTACTGGGTGCTGCCTTGCAAAACAATGAATCAATTATCAGATGAACTAAGACAGAAAGATTGTTTCCACTTGCATCAATAGACTGTTGTGTGAAAGTAATGCATCACTTTATGGAGCCATTTAATGCGGTCTGAAACTCATGCAGGTATCACTCACCTCTGCTCCTCTGTGGCGTTGGGGGAAGAGACAAAACAATCCCTGCGATGAAAGCCATGAGGAGAAGGAACAGAAAGCTGTTTGAATGCTGCTGCATACTGATCACTCAGGTGTGAAAGAACAGCTGTGATCTGACTGAACTCAGAAGAGAAGCAAGTCAAAAAGCTGGAGATGCTGTTGATGTCTTTGAACAAGAGGCGTTAGTGCTGCAGCTGCAGGAATCAGGAGAAATATTTCCTGAGTGACTTGTGAGAGTTGGTGGTCCTCAGGGTGGAAACAGCTTGGTGGATGCTGCAGGCGGCCCCTGCACCATCTATAACTCTGTGACAGAGGGAGGAGACACACAGACCAAGACACACCCACTCTTCATGCTCGCATCTGTCCTTTCTCTCACTTTTTCTCTCCATCTGTAACAGCTTTTGTAGGAAAGAAATAAAGTTTTTTGCCAAGTTTCTGCCTTTCTGTTTATTTCTCGTTTTTTTCTGCTCATCTTGCTTCTGCTGCTATTAATTTGTGACATCTATCAGAGTTCCCCTTTCTCCTCTTAGTTTCCGTTCATAGTATTACTGCAAATTCACTTTAAAGCAGGGCAAAGCACAGTAACAGCTCTTTAAAGACTTGCCTTCATCTGTTGATTCTGGTAATTCTGCTGCCTTTGTGCTGTTGGATCTGACTGCAGCCTACAGCATAGTAAATTATTATATTCTACTTTCGTGTCTGGACTCGTGTTGACATTAAAAGAAAGGTACAGCCTTTAAATGATTCCAGCTGCACCTGTTGGAGAGGAGCTTCTAAGTCCATTTACAGAAGCGTTCTTCAAAGGTCCTCTCTCCTAAATGTGGGGTACCTCAAGATTCTCTTTTAGGTCCAATTATTTTCTCATTATGTAGGCTTTCTTTAAGGCCTCGGCAACTGTTTTTTGTGTACTACCCTCGGCTCAATCCAGCTAAAGCCATGATGCTACTCAAGGCTTGATAAATTACCTGTGAGAATTACAAACATGGATGGACATAAACTCATTTAATCTAAAAAGAAGGAAAAACAGCACATTAGTTTGGACAATCTGACCTCCTAAACAGTTACAAAACAGTTATTATAATCATTATTGTCACCTGCGT
Organism: Austrofundulus limnaeus; assembly: GCF_001266775.1. Lineage (NCBI taxonomy): Eukaryota > Metazoa > Chordata > Actinopteri > Cyprinodontiformes > Rivulidae > Austrofundulus > Austrofundulus limnaeus. The sequence continues at coordinate 98,501 of NW_013953548.1, forward strand.
GCAAAAGTGTGATATTTGATAGTTCTTTTAAATTTCCATCCAGAGCACTAAGGTTGAATGATCAGTTGTTTCTGGACAGTTTTAGATCCAGATCCTGATCCTTAGATCCTGGCTTTCTGTTTTGTTTGAACAAAATATTTAGACTTCTTGTGTATGCATTAATTTGATGTATATTTTGAAATTATCAACATTCTTTTGTTCGTTTCATGTTCGATTTCATTTCATAATTATTGCAGTTTTAATTACTGATTTTTTTCTGCACAGCATTCAGTAAGCTCATTTAAAAATATGCCAAAAAAAGAAACTATTGACTTGACTGTATCAGTTGTTCCACATTAAGATAACTTTGCCAGATCCCTAAAAGTTTAGATAAATAATTCTTAGTGCTGTGATGAGAAATTGGATAAATCTGGTTAATTACGTCCATAAAGCTGTAAAACAAATGTCTATTAATGCCACAACACAAACACAACCTGAAGCTAAAAAAAAGACAGATTTACTCTTTAGCCAAAAGTACATCTTCACTTATACCCCATAAAAACAAAGGCTCCAATCATCCTATCTGTAAAGAAAAACATGTTTTAATCWTTTGCATCAAAGACTGTTTTTTTTTTGTGACCACATGTCTCCTATTCCGACACGACTTTGTGTTGCATAGCATGAACTTAATGATAGCATTACAGCTCGGTCCAAATCCTATATGTCACCATTTATCGCCAGTGAGTTCAGGCTTTTGCATATGTTTGTGTGCAGTTGTGTGATTTTCCAAAAGTCAGTTTTTAATCCTTGTCTGCCAAGAATTTCAGCCTGAGTAAGGCCTTCGGGACGTAAACTGAGTGTGTTTGGCCCACACAAGTGTGTATGTGTGTATGTGTGTGTGTGTGTGTGTGTGTGTGTGTGTGTGTGTGTGTGTGT
>NW_013953548.1:100447-100907 GCF_001266775.1 Austrofundulus limnaeus
GAGAGAGAGAGAGAGAGAGAGAGAGAGAGAGAGAGAGTGTTAACAACTCCACCCTTCCAAGCAGTGTCCCACATGTCATCACATGAGGGACAGAAAATCGCTGTCGCCTGCCAGAGGTGTTTCTCAAGGAAGTCCCTGATCTCCCTGTTGGACGTCCGCTCTTCATCCCATCAGAACGAATCAACTGTCAGTGAACCATAAATGATCACTGGGTTTGGTTGTTGACAAATTTAGTTTCACTGGAATGAGAGCAAGAAAAGCACTATGTTGCTGTCTGTCAAGTTTTTATATTGAAAACCAAGCGCTCTGAAAAACAAGTTAGGTTTTCCTCCTTAAATAAAGCTTGAAACCAGAGCTATTCAATTAGCAGCCAATGACTTTAGTCAAACCCACCAATGAGTTCTTTCGAGTTCTTTAAGACATGCACTTAAGATACTCTATGATATGCATACATATATAT
>NW_013953548.1:101907-102201 GCF_001266775.1 Austrofundulus limnaeus
TTTTGTTTTGTTTTGGTTAGTAATTTACAGGCTCACTTTCTAGGTCAGCTAAAATCAGCTTGTTCAGAGGACAATTTTATTTATTTATTTTTCCTTCCATGTCATGTTTATACAGTATTTCACATGGGATTGTTTTAAATAACAAAAGAAAAAACTGGTTATTGTACATTTAAAAACATTCCAATAGTCACAAATGATGGTGTTTGGATAAGCACACATTTTAGTATTTGGTCCTCATATGGAAAAGTTCAGTCCACAACATCTACTTCCACCTGGGATGAAAAGTACTGACCA
>NW_013953548.1:103201-103451 GCF_001266775.1 Austrofundulus limnaeus
CTATTATTGTTTATTTTATTTTCTTTTGTTTAACCCAGACTTACTGTTCAGGGTTTAATTGTAGAATTGCCATTAACAGAGGCTGAAGGAGGGACATTGTTCAAAAGGTCTGATTTTTGATTTATGTCTGCAAAATTAGAGACATATTTGCCACTGCAAGATTAAGTTGTCTAATTTTTCCTCTTCTGTTTTTTTTTTTTTGTGCTTTCATGTTTCTTCGGGAGGGTCTAACCTGGAGCCACCTGAGGGT
>NW_013953549.1:0-13213 GCF_001266775.1 Austrofundulus limnaeus
TGTGTGTGTGTGTGTGTGTGTGTGTGTGTGTGTGTGTGTGTGTGTGTGTGTGTAATAAGAAGCAGTTTTATTGTGAGTTAATGGCAATTATTGCATTAGGATGAAAACCCTTTTCTGAGGTGTTTTGTCCTGGTTTCCTGTAACTCCTTCCTGATAACTGTAAACTAAGCCGTGGCCTGACCCCTTCGATCCAAATATTTAACATCAGATCGAAACCAACCAGTACTTTTTCCTGTCGTTGATCCAGCCTTATCTGGGAGGTCAGCGCCCGCTGTAGTTACCTACTGACCCAGCCTAACAAGCAAGCGTCACATTAATATGCATGATCGAGCAAGATTATCAGGCCAGTAGGATTTTTGATCTTGAACCTGTGTGAATCGAGGCTAAAAAGCTGCAGTTTTACCACTCACTTAGCCAGGGCGCGACCTGACGAGCCCAGGGAGCTGCCGTTCCTGTCAAAAGGAGACAAATCGCCCCAGGTCCGGACGCTTCAACCCCAGCTTGACAATGGAGGCAGGAAGGAAGTGGGGCAATACCAAGACCTTTAACTTCATACGTTGTGGTGTACACCTTTAAAAAACCAGCAGAATAAAAATACAGAAGACTTACAAAGATCACCCAGAAGCTGCGTGCCAATTTTGTGCTCTTCGGTAAAAACTTTATTTCAGGTGAAGAATAATAAAAACGGTGACTTTTATATTGATTCACATCTTTTTACCTATGTTCTAAAAATCAAAGACAAAAAAATGTAAACAAAATGTGTCCTGATGCATCTCAGTAATCCAGGTAGAAAAAAAATCAAACAGAAAAAATTAGTAGGTCCTCTGGATGGGTNGCTTGGCAGTGTGCTTGCACCATAACATGATAGATTTCTGACTTTCTGGCACAGTCAGGCACAAGATGAGATGCACTACGGTGCTTTGTTTTGTTGACGTTAAAATTGATCCATTCTGGTGTTCATTAACTGTTTAAAAAAAAGGTCCAGAATGCCTAAATGCTGTTTTTTAAAACTTTTTCATGCAAGAAGTTATTTATTTGAAGACATTTGTTTCACCCCAGTGACTGACATTCATTGCTGTATGTTTTTACACAGAAAAGCTTTGCAGTCTGCTGCGTCTCATTATGAGAAATCCAGATGTTCTTCTTGGCTGCCGGTTGCATTGTCTTCAGCTGTTCATGACACGGCCGCCGGCTTTTCTGCACAGACAGAGAAGCAACGCCTCAGGGCAAGACTTTCAGATCCTTCTCCCTGCCGTCCCTCCATCCACCTCTTTTCTTTGTCCCTTTCGTTCCAAACCCCCCTCCACTTCTACTTTTACACCTTCTTTTGTGCCTCATCTTCTCCTTCCTTATCTCCCACCTCTTTCTCCGCATCTTATCATGTCGTCTGCTCAGGGAGACGAAGCTGCTCTCAGCAGTCACACAGGTAGTCGGGGAGGGGGCACGTAGGAGCCGGCTCCAGAAAGTCTGCTTCATACCCAGTTTGACACTAGTTCTCCATTTTCCACACACACACACACACACACACAAACACACATGCACACACTCATAGTAATTTGCAGCCAGCATGGAGAACCGTTCATGTCAAATGTCAGATAACAAATTACTCAAGGGAGTCTTTAGGGTTCAAAGAGAGCAGTGTGATGCCCATATCTGTCAGGCCAAACACTGAGTGAACTTCGACACTGTTGTGAATGAATAACACTCATCAGTGCTCCGGAGCTGACATTTATAGGTAATGAATACAACGAACACTACTTATTCTTATTAGTGGTGTGACACGTGTAGAATTTTGTTAAAGTTGGGAGGAGGTTCTAGTTTTATATTGATAAATGAGGCAATTTTTGGTTTAAAAATCAATCTTTGAATGGAGAAAGCACCTCACAGATGACTTTACACATGATCCCAACACTTAAACATCCATTACTCTGTAGGATTGAAATATCACTGAACAAAACATAACAGTGCATCTGGTGTTTGAGGATTTTCAAAACATTTTAGACAATTTGTTGCTTGACAGGCTTTTTCTCTGCTCTGGTTTACAGCTCTCAGCATGATTAAAATATCTTGTTTTCCTCATTTAGATTGCAGCTAGCTGATAAACTGTTCTGCAATGTAGTTTGTCTTGACCCTGAATGGCCCCAAAGCACCAGATTGTTGTGTCATTCTGCCCTCTACTGATGAAACTGAGCAACACAGCAAATTTAATTTATGTTTATTATATAATTTAACACCTTTAATCATTGCAGATGTGCTTTACATTTGTTCTTTTCAGCATTTTATCTCCGTCCCTCAGTTGGTACATAAATTTTAGCGGATTTCAGCGTTGCATATCTCATGAAGATTAATCCGAGCTTCAGTTCAGTCTCTTTAACCTCCATCAGGCAGGTCAGTGGTCAAAGCTTCTGTTGGCCAGCACATTCAATCAGATGCAGCAAACAGACCACCGTCTAGACAAATGCAGACCCCTTCCTTGTATTGTTTGAAGGTGGTTGGTGGTGGGAGAAAAACAGGAAGTGTGTGTGTGTGTGAATGCACCAGTAAAAGCTTTGGGTCAGGAACAGTAAATGCTTCCTGTCTTCAGATGTTCCATAGAGCCAGCAGGCAGATTTATTGCTGTGCAGATTGATGTTTGATCTGATGAAACATTCAGGGATGAAGCTTCGGCTGCACTACCACTCTTTAGCCACTCAGTGGAGGCACTGGATTATGATGAACTTTTCAGTCACATGCAGTTTGTACTCCACTTCTCTCCCGTTAACACACACACACGTTTTCTTTTCATTCATAGGCACTGCTGGATCATCAGTGATCATCTGTGTTAGCTAATGTTTTGTCGAAAACTGGAATGGATTAAAAGAAAGATAAAAGAACGACATCATAAACTTTTTTCCTYCACACTCCATGCTCGATGACTGAGGTTACAGCTGATACTGTACTAAATATTAATAATTATGACAGAACATCACTTCAAAAATGACCAGATTATCCATTTAGCTCAGAAATCAGAGGAACAAGTAGTTTGGCTTCAGCCAAACAGAACTRAATCTAWAGGCCCTGTCACAGTAGACAACTTATGCCAACTTAGAAAACATTTTTATATCTAAATTGCTAATAAGTTTTATATTTGATCAGTTTGTTAGAATTACAGTATGTACATGCCTAAAAGAAGCTTCCGGTTCATTTTTTGGATTACGTTTTCAACATAGATGTCTTTAAATTTGGGGGCGCCGAAACATTTTCCCCAAGAGGGCCAAAATGAGAATCTATCTGGGGCTGCGGGCCAAATGCAGTAATATAATATTTGAAATACAAATACTATTTTAGTAAAGTCCTTTATTTTGTAACGATTAAGCTAGCAGCCAGTTTGGTGGCCTGCTTTGGTTTTAGTCTGGGTACTTGGAGAAAATCTGCCATATCCCCAAGTACCAAATGTTCATGGGAAATTTCATAAATTGATAAAATATGAGTTTTGCTGGCCTTATAAAGTGTGCAAATCTGCGTGTGGGGTTAAATCTAATCTAAATGTCACTTTTTGCTTGTATTTCACATTTCATATTTAATCTTAATGTATCAAAGATAAAGTCAGAACCATGAGTGAAAACTATCTGTACCACAGCCCCTTATRGTTATTGARCCAATGGATGAAATGACAAAGTGGAAATACTTTTTCTACATAGGACGACAGGTTACAACCTAGTAACAATGTCAACTGCTGGTGGGCCAAATGAAATGGCTTGGTGGGCCAAATTTGGCCCGCGGGCCCCACTTTGGGCTCCTCTGCTTTAAAATGTTTATAAGTTGGCACATGTTGTCTAATGAGTCATAGTGTGACAGGGCCTTAATTACTGCATCACAGTCACACAGTCTCAGAAATCAAATGAACATTTTGTAGTTTTTGTGTTTTTCATGTAGACCTAGCAGCTGGTGGCTKTGGCGCAGGTTTGATTCCCTGCCACGCCCATATGTCATGGTGTCCTTGAGCAAAACGCCTAATTCCTAGCTGCTGCTTCACYTGAGTGTATCTCATGTGTGATGGGTTAATTGCAGTTAAAACATTTGTCATTGTATGGGAACACATAATGATAAAATATAGCACTTGTAAGCATATTGTTAGTTTTCAKCTGCAGAGCATAGACTTAAAAAATTGATGGGGTCACAATTTTTTATCGATACTACCAGAGGACCATACGTGTGTGTGTTTATTAAACCAACAGACCATGCAGTAACTTAAATTATATTACTCAAATGTATACCAGTTGCACTCTTGTTCAATAAGTATAAATACAAAACATTTAAAGTGAGAACATAAACTTTAGCAAGCTGAGGTGTCACAACATAAATGCCTTGAGTACAGACTCCTTCATGGTGGTTCTGGTAAAAAAAAAAAATCTGTTATTTATGTACTTACAACTTCAATAAACTCATATTTAGCTTTGTGCAACATGTTCTAGTGGCAGCTTTTATTAAAATCCTTTGTGAAAGACAGCATCTCTAAGCAGACCAAACACATACGTTTGCCTTGAAATCCTGTGAACAAAGAGTCTACCTCCYAAACTAAAAACAAATAAAATAAAAACTCAGATGCAAACGGAAGCCACTTGCGCCCACATACGGCCCACAGGCTGCCAGTTGCCCCATCTCTGGTACAGAAACTCTCCTCCTCGTTTGACCTGTTTGTACCGCCCTTTGACCCATGCGACTTCAAGTAAGCACAAGCATGCTATGCTAATGATGTCAGCTTGTTGCTTCACCTTCATAAAGGTCAGAAAACGTACACATTTCTCACATTCTTGCTCCTGCCGCCAGCCCCTCCCCCCAACGTCAAAGACAGGAGTAAATCTGTGTCCCAGACATAACATTAGTCAATGATCATTTTCCCCCTGCGAGGTGGTTGTTTCACCTCACTGCTCGCGTTAGCGGCGCTGTAATTATGAGAATCTTCAGTCGAAACACAGGTTGTGACATTCCTCCAGCAGCTGGAGGTCTGCCTGTAAATCTGGCGCCTTTTACGCGTGCATCCGCACCCTCCCCATGATGAAAATCAGAAACAACTTGAACCAATACATGGTTAAATCTCTTTWGGTTTTGTTGCTGGTGTTAATATTTAATGTAAAATGTCTAGAAATGACTTAAGTCATCCCCTTTGTTCATAATATCCACTCATACATGAGACTGACTTCCAGCCCAGCCCTTCATCTCTGTTACTGCAGAGAGTTTGAGGCTCAGCAGTTCATCTGTCTCAGTGTTTTCATGTATGAAACAGAAGATTACACCAGGCGGGTGTTATGGGAACGAGACACAAGGGGCTCTTTTTTTGTCTCCAACCCACAGGAATTCTGTGTCATCACAGAGATTTGCAGATTAAAACTCCTGAGAGGGCCACTTAGGGGTCTGYCGCAGCTCGGCGGGGGTGAGCGAGTATCCCACTTTAAACTGTCAAACAAGCCGGTGGCAGCTTGCGCCACCAGGTCACAGGATCTCCTGGTAAAAGAGGGCGCAGCAGGGAAAGTGAGGCCCAGATCTGAGCTGGAACTAGAGGATCTGAGTCATAATTGGAGGAAGGGTCAGGGGCTGAATCATCAGTTAGTCAGGGCGCCAATCAAACCCACAAACCTCACGGTGTCATTACAACTTGTTCAGCACGTGTTGAACTAATTCTTAAATGTGTTACAGGCTTTAGAACATCTTATTGGTAATGAGCTTTAATAAATTCAATGTTTGCCAGTTTAACATGTTATATACTACTTATTATATTCTTAGCCAGGGCGCACTGCAGGGATGGGGCCGATTAAAAAGCCTGGAGTGGAAAGGAATTTAAAAAAATATGCATGAGAGATATTAAGTTACACTCCTGGTTGCTGATGTTCAAAGATTATTTTCTGAAACTCTCATTAAAATCCATTCAGTGATTGATTAGTGAGTCATCCAGCTGTGTCAACCTTCTTGAAATGGATTGAGCTCAGAAACCAAACAGTTGTAAATGTGCATCTGATGATTGCTTTCTGTAAGTCTAATTAAAATCCACTCTGTGGTTCAGGAGATATTTTGCTAACAACACAGACAAACAAAACAGACATGAGCAAAAATATTGCCACTCCACCTTTTCCTTTAGTCCTGAGCAATATTGGCCTTCCATTGGCTTTTATTACGTTTTTCATCTTAAACATGTTTTGAAGCTGTCACAAAATTTAGAAAATGCGTAAATCTTTAAAAAAAAAAAAGTTTCTCCGAGAACTTGAAGAACAACAGCGCTATACCAAAACCATACAATACCCTGTTAGAGTTCATTCTTAGAGGAGATGGATTTCATGGTTATAATTTAAAAGTAAAAAAAGTAACAAATACCATTTTTACGAGGTTAGTCTGAAACTGAAAAAAGGCATGAGGGCACATTAAAAAAGAACTATAAAGTTTGTTTCAGGACCAGTTCATCCAGTACATGTTGAGATTTTTACCAAAATACAAGCAAACATAAATCTGTAGATTTCATGTTATTGGTTACATTTTTTAATGTTGCTACATTCATTTTCTACAGAGGAATTTTAGCTTGAATCAAAGTGTTGAAAAACCAGTGAGCAAATCAGAATTTATTTTTTATTTGTTTGACTTCCTCGTTGAAGGTTCATCACCCCATATTTTTGTCAGTATGCTAAATAGACGATGCAGCGTCTCACCCACACTACACGTTGACGTGCATGATGTATACCGCTCCTTGAATTTATGTCCTCTTAAAGCAAAGCAGCCTTTCCAAAAACTACAAAGCTGAAAGGTGCTTATGGAACCCTCAGGACTATTTGACCTGGGTGACCTCTTTAAAAGCTCAAGTAACACTTTATRGCAACAGTCTGTGTAGTTCTGCAATGAAACGCTGCTGCTCAGAGACAAAGACCGCAGGAGATCCTGATGGTGTCAAAGCATATTATTATAGTCCTTGCAAGAAAAACAGCAACTGGACCAGACCTCACATACTGACAACAGGCGGGACAAAAGAGAAACACTCAGAGATAAAATGAGCAAGAAAACAGAAATGAAAGAGAATTTATTTATTTATTTTTTAATTATAAACTTTACCTCAAATCAGCTCCAATGCTTTACAAGTAAGAGAGTTTCTCTTTGTTTTGTTATAATCCGAACAAATCCCAAATGAAAGTCCAAAGCACTTGTGAGTTCTTTTTAACGGCAGTAGTGGAAAAGAGAAGCAACGACATTTGGTACTGATTCAATACGTTGTATGGTTGTTTATGGTGGTTTTGCACATATTATTATTATTATTATTATTATTGCCAAATTTACGAGAAGCTTTCTGCTTGTTAATAACTTTTTGTTTTGTTTCGAGGTTTTTCCCTTGCTTTTATATAAAAAAACAAGATGATCTCATCTGTGCCGAGCTTCAAGCAAGCCATTCATTAGTGTATGTGTTGCTTAGTCTCCACGCTAAATGTGCCGTACTTCCGCTATTTAGTGGATGTTTGAATTGCTTTGAAACTCGTTCAGCTGTCTGTATGCTTTGCCATTTGCCACTACTTCTCACCCACTGCCCCCCACCCCACCCATTGGACTGGATAAAAAAAAAAAAAACAGTGTAGCTATGCCCTGCACTGTGAGCTCATGCAGAGATAAGGAGTCCACTGAGGAACGAGTCCAGCGCCCGGATAGCAGACTTGTAATCAGGTGAGCTGCACGCTGTGCACTCGACACGCGTTCAACACTCCTCGCTCAGCCCTGTATCATCACAAAACCATCATTCACACCTATCTACACCCCGGGAAACACATCCTCACCAGCAGCCCAATGCATCCCCAGGCAGCGACAACACAAGTGTGTGGCAGAACGAGAGGTCGGCTGATCTGTGGAACTGATCCCCCACACCCTGAGACCTCATCCTGATGTGGTCAGGATGTCGCAAGAAGGCTCTGATATCTGTCGTTCCAACACGAGTCTGCCAAGTCGGAGAGCTGATGACTTGTGTTTTCTCTGGGATCCGTGACTCAGAACATCATTAGACCGCACACATAACACTTATTCAAGAAAAACACCCTTTGCTGCCTCACCTTTTCCTCCTGCTTGCTCCATTAGGAGTCTAACAACGCCCAGGGTTGCAGATTGGGCAGGGATTTGCATTAGATACAATAAAATTGGCATTTTTTCTGCATAAATAAAGTCAAAATGATGGATAAGTTCACTGTAGCGTTTGATGACAAAAAAAAAGCCAAATACCACACTCATGCAACATTTGACCCACAGCCCACGCTCAGAATGAGACTAATGAGGGTGTTTTTGAGTTTGTATGGCTGATTTGCCCCTCTGAGAGGGAAATAAGCCTTCTATGATCAAAGTGTTTTTATTGTGAAAGATGTGTCGTTGTGACCTTTCCAGCAGGCCAAATCCAACCCCCATCGTCCAGAAGAAAAGGGGGCTCCTGTGAGTGCTGGCGTCTGACCCTGCTCTCCGTAAGTGCTCGGAGACCTGGGTTCTTCAAGGTCTTGGTCCGATCTGTTGTGTGTCCAGCAAGCAGTCAGCAAGTCGACCCGTTTAATGAGGGCTTCGAGCAGAGGATGCAGAGAGGGAGGGAGGGTGGAGGGCGAGGCCACAGGACAAGAGCTGATTTGTGTTGCAGAGGGCCTGATTAYGCGTGCTGAGGGGGCCAGCTTTCCTGGATGTTGTGTTTGTGTTGGAGCGGCTGGCTCCAGGCAGATGTTGCAAATGAAGGAGGTGGTGTGCTGACACGGCGGAGGAAAAAAAAAATCCGTGTTTTTGAGGAGCGATCCATCAATGCTCTGCACTGGGAAACGCCGCAGCAGAGAAGAGAAGGGTCGATGTGTGACAGTCAGCCTCCGGCTGTGCCCTCTGCCCACACACGCACACAGACCATCCATTTGTCAGTGTGAGCAGACAAACACGGCTTCGACAAATATGACATGGCCTTTCACCTTCCCACAGCCATCTGTACACACAAACACAACGAGCACAGCTGAGAAACCTGTGAACTGATTTATTGATAAAAACCGGATATCTTTGACAGACAGCATCCTYTCTCTAAATTGAGTCTCTGTATCACTCACCTCATTTCATATTTGTTTTAGATCATCTCATGTCAGAAATTAAAAAGATCAAACTTTCAAAATACGAAAATGAGCAATTCATGCAAGAGTGCAAGATTTTTTTGAGCTTACAATGTTGTGAAYGACTCTCAGCTACTACCACACTAAATTGTATCTCATAAATCTGTAAGTACGCTGCATTACAGCCATTCCTGTGTTTGCTAACGTCGATCAGCTGTGACAGCTATCTTGAAATGAATTGACTCTAAAGTCTAACGGGTTGTAAATGTGCCATTAGTGATTACTTCCTGCAAGTTTCATCGAGATACACCCAGTGGTTCATGAGATATTTTGCTAACAGACAACCAAGAATGACTTCAACAGTTTGTGCCAAGTTTTTAAGCATATATGTAACGTAATTCGTCACGCTTAAAGCACTTATTATGGATAGTGTTCAGTTACAACCACACTAAATTTCAGATCAATATCTGTAAAACTTAATTAGTTATAACCATTTTTGTCTTTCATGATGTCACCTGGTTGTGGCGAAAATCTTTAAATTTGATTGAGCTCAAAAGGTAATCAGTTGTAAATGTGCGTCCAATGATTGCTGTCTGAATGTTTTATCAAAATACACCCTGTGGTTCATGAGATATTTTGCTAACAGACAAGAGAACGAACACAAAAAGAGGGCAAAACATTCTCAACCCGCCTTCGCCGGAGGGGGGATAATGAAGTCTCTGTAASAAAACATGATCAACATCCCTGTAAACACAGAGCCAAACGTACAGGGGGGGACCTCAGCCTTCAAAGTTTAATTATTGCGCAACAGAGGAAAGCTGTCAGCCAGGGGGATAAATCAGTTCACATCCTCCCTCCTTTCCCTCCCTGTGACTGGTCGGTGCTTGTGTCAGTCACGTGGGGGAGGGTCGCAGCGCTAATTTTTATATGCCTGGATGTCAATTTAAGACTCACACGTTTTGTATGCAACTTGACAGGAGCAGCGAGCCCCCAGCGGACGCCTTGGTCTTGGATTAGTCCTTGGATCTGATCGGATGAGGCGCTCGCGTCTACCTGTCTTCTGGACAACGCTACCGCTCGCTGCGCACACTTCTGCCTTGTCTCGTGGTGCCTTTTCAGTGAAGCAGCAGCCGCCGCTTGTGAAACGAAACTTTCCCCAGAAGCGACTAACTTTGGGGGCGCGTCTCGTTCATGTGACAGAAGCGGATCAGTTCTTTGGAAAACTTCCCTAAGAAGAAGAAGAAGTAGAAGAAGAAGAAAAAGAAAGGAGGGAGTCCGGCAAACATGTTCGGCCACGGCTCCGATGTTTCTCTGATTGTCCTCTTTCTGGTGCGCGCGCTCCTGGCGCACGAGTGCACCCCTTGTAACCTCCGGACTTGCCCGGTCAAAGCCCCGCGCGGTGCCTGCGAGGGTGGCCGGGGTTTGGCGAGGGATCCGTGCGGATGCTGCGATCAGTGCGCGCGGCTGGAGTGGGAAACGTGCGGCGGGCCGGACTGGACGCACGGATACTGCGCCCTGGGACTGACCTGCGCCTCTGTCAACACCACAGGAGCTGCCACCATCCCGGAAACTGGAGTGTGTAAAGGTGAGCGCAACTCTCATGGATAAGTTTATTAAAAACGCTGACCAGGATGGGCACCAGTTCTTTAGACGGGATTAGGAGTGGCATCATTGCTTGAAGGAATGCATATCGCCCGCTGCTTTTCATACCAGAGTTTAAAAAATATAGAATTATAGCTGTTTTGATATTATTATTATTATTATTATTATTATTATTATTATTATTATTATTATTATTATTATTATTATTATTATTATTATCTAATTTTGAGCTCTATATCTGTAAAATTGGCTGTTTCAGCCATTTATGTATGATGTTTGCTAAATTGCTTAGCTGTGGCAACCAAAGTCAATCAGTTGTAGATGTACATCTAGTGATTACTTTCTGAGAGTTTCATCCCTGTAATCGTTAATGTTATATTTTGCTGATGGTAAAAAAAACAACAAAACACAAATAGGGGAAAAACATTATCGCTCCATCTTTCAGCAGGAGATAATGATCAGTTCATTGTTGCGACCACCAGTGTCTTCTGCTGCTTGGATCAGCTCCCATGTCCATGAGGAGTCATGTTCAACAGCTTTGTTATCCTCAGAGTCATGGCAAGACGTCTGGCAGGACTGATTTGGCACAAGGTCTCAGCTGGACTAKTAGCAGGTCCTGTTCTTTTTGCTTCAAAACATTTGGGATAGCACCGAGATAAGAGGAGAAACAGATATGATTGTGTGAAACAGCATGAGAGCAAACATGTTGACTCTCATGGCCGGCATATTTCGACCTAAACGTTCTTGAGGACGTGATAAACAGGCCGTGTTTTCATTTTCCATCAGGCTTCGGTGTGTGTGGCTCTGCCTGAACCACAATGCCCCACTGTTCTGCTCCTACCAAGCAGAGCTGTGGGCTTTTATATGGCGCATGTGCTCATTCTACGCACAATTTGAGTCGCTTTCCCCAACTTCAAAGTGCGCAGGATATGGGTTCCTCGTTGAAGTCAGAAGAACTGGTTTTCCAATGGGGAGGGGAACAAATGGACCCCCTACAGCCGTGCCACCTGCACTCCGTCCAGCCTGTTTGTGAATGATTGAAGAGGACTGACAGAACTCTAGGAAAGCGTATGCAGCTCTCAGCGTGTGTCTGGATCTCCTGACCCTGCTACTCCATCATTCCTCTGTAGGGTGGTCCAAGTTTCTTCATTTGCCAGGTGTTCCCAGGAGATGCAGGTGTTGATCACGCCTCATGCAYCGACATCTGGAGGACATCTCCTCTGCAGCTTAACRGTTTTGGAACAAACGGGAGACCTTRTGGCTCCTCTGACTGAGTCATGCCKCTGCTGCTGCTGCTCCTGACCTCCTAAACCAGACACACGCAGCCTTGATGTCCCAAAGGGTCTGGGTGGGGGTAAATCAACACCTCCTAGTGTGTTTTCAGGGGCCATGGGTAGACTGCTGGAGGCTGATCCCTGATTTCCCTCCCCAAGCTGCAAGGGTCTTAAAGTGATTATGGCTACAATCAAGAGTGTGTGTGTTGGGGTGGGGTGGGGGGGGGGGGGTGGGGGGGTCTGTTTTCCTGATCCTGTGTTTTTTTGTTTGGTTTTTCTGCTCATGGTTTGATCCACTGGGTGGTCGAAATCTGTTGGTGTTGAAGGCCAAAGAAAAAAGTGCAAGTGGKGTGATTTATATTGTTTAAGTGGAATACTTTATTGTTTAGGTGTCTCTTAATGGAAAACGATTTGATGTTGATTTACGGCTGGGCAATAAAGCAATAATATATATCACGATAGATGCATGATTAAAATCAATAGAAATATGTCCAATAGAATGTTGATAATTTCACAGAACTCTGATCCAGAACTGCGCTGCATGTTCATACTAAGCAGCATCTCAAGAGGAAATTGTGGATAGAAGAGGAAAGGTCGCATCAGCAGTTCATTAATCAGCCTTTTTCTTCTGGTCCTCATTTCAGTTAGGTAAAACAAAAATCAAATCAATTATCGATAGACTGATACGAAACGCTTGCATTTTCAGCCACATCTCCCAGCCCTACGTCGATTCATTTTGAAACTTTTTTAAATATTTACTCCTGAAGGTACAACAACCAAAACTAATTGGGTAAGCCCTACTAGATAGTTGTGCCTCACAAAAACAATATTGGTTATTTGATTCTGTTATTACTCTTGGCATTTTAAGCCCTTAAGACGATGAAGGTATATTAAAAAACTGCACTATGAACACTCAACCAGAAGCACACACCTGCTCTGAGAAGACAAGGCCTAGTCTGTTAGCCTCATCATTCAGGTCACTGAAATGAGTGCATTTATCATTGTGTTAAGTCCTCTCAATCCAAATTTCCTCAAGATCCAGAAACACTTAACATAGCTTGTAACAGAATGCCGGTCTTACAGGGACACAGTGTCCACTTCACTCCTTCACATGCCTTTTACTTCTCCCTTCCTCTGGAATTATCTGACGTTTCAAAGACTTCCTTTTAAGCTCGCTATCAGCCTCAGGGCCTCCAGAGGTCAGCTTTCCCATCCTGGTTCTGGATGCCAAGACAAGCACTCTTAGTAGCTGAGAGAGGATTCCCTCCCCCC
>NW_013953549.1:13262-20215 GCF_001266775.1 Austrofundulus limnaeus
CTCCTCCCCCCGACCCCCCGCCCACAAAGATGTCTTATAGGTTTTGGCTAGACTCATGTCAGACCGGATCACAGATAACAAGAAGAGACCATGACAGACTCGCGGTCAGGCTGAAGGGTTCTAGGCTGGGGAGGATTAAAACAAATGGGGCTCATTTTGGAGAGGTGGATGAGTTAAATCAGTCAAGTCATTGTCCAACGTTCCACTGATTGTTTTGACGTCTATGCCAAGTTTAGCACCATGCGCAGGAATCTTGAAGAATCTCAGGATTAGGTGTATGTCAAATGAAAACACCCTTGCAGGGAAGCCTCTGCATGGAAAATGTGGAGGTGTGGATCATTTTAGGGTCAAGGGAAATCACAGGGAAAGTTTTGCTCAGAGGTCATGGGACAAGCTGCTTGTGTTCTGCCAGGCCACTGACTGTCTGGGAGATCCATTACCAGCAGTGGCTGGCTCAGGTTTAAGGTAATATTACCTTCAGTGCTTCCACTGACCAGAGTTCACTGCAGTGCAGGAGCCATCAGCTGTATTTGTCCCGTTTGCAACGGTGATTTCTACTGGTTCACTTCTTATCTCCTATGGATGGACTATCTGTACTTGGACTGATAAATATTATCTAAAGCAAAAATTGCATTTATTTGTTTGCCACTGAATCACCTTATCATTAAACTTGACCTGACATGGATTTCCTTTTTTACAACCATCTACAACGAGATAGATGCACCATGAAGAGTTCATGATGATAGACAGGTAAAGCTTTGATGCTTGTTTTTCTCCTGGTCCATTGTTTGTAATGTGTTACCACTTGGAGAGGAAACCCAGTGTAATTTGATAAGTTGCAATCATGCTTTTTCACACCGTTGGTTTAAAGCGCAGGAGCTACACAACAGCTTGGGAAAGCATAAATGCCTGTTACAGTTTGTCTCGTCCTATTTATTCTGCTGCCACTCTTCTGGTGTTTCAATAACAACAATGGGAGGTGTTTTGGTGGTTTATATACATATATATGCGTAGGTTTATTCATTCTTGAATGTGAGGGGAACACTGAGGGTAATGTGTTAGTTGGAGCCCTTTAATCGCAGGATCATAGAGGATATTCAGCTCGCATAGCTCCAATGCCACATTCCTTTCTCTTGTAAATTAGCGTCCAAGTGGGGCTACAAATTGTGGCCCAACCTTGGGGTAAGGCTGAGTTTAGAGGAAGGCTCTGATGAAGATGGTAACCCTGGATTGACCCCATGTTGTGAAAAAAAAAGCAAACAGACTCAGTAGCTCTAGTAGTGTGGCACAAAAAGGAGGCGGGTCACTTGGGTGTTGGTTCTTTCAATGTAACGTGTTGCAATGAAGCTGGCTATGGGCTTTATGCTTTGCTTATAACTTTTTCCACTTTTTCTTTATTCCCATTAAAAAAAAATATAAAAATTGTCTCTGTCTTCTGGTTGTCCTCCACAGTACTTCCTGACCATCCTGATGCAGGCCTTGAGGATGAGCGCTGTCCGCTATTGACAGGCTGCGACAGAGCTGGGGGTCAGTGTGTGTGCGATGCACGTCGTTCCTGCTTGGGAACTTTCGCCTATCCGAACCAAGAAACTTGTCTGAAGGCCAGCAAGTCAGGTAATCCCTCTCTTTCCGCCTCCTACTACGTTAAAATACACGAATGTTTGGATCAGAGAGTAGAGTCCGGGTTAGATTATAGCATGGTATTCATAGAGAGAGGGGCTAATGCAAAACAGATGTGGCTCTAAGGTGACTAATGCTACTTACATATCCTAGTGATGACACATGGGCTCGGGCTTTATGTAGCGGTCTGTAACTCACCGCTGAGCGCTGCCTGTGTGTGTGTGACTCATCAATCATGGCGGCTTGTGTGGGTTTCAGACGGTCGGAGGCACGAGCACCGGGACAGACACAGAGAGAAGTACGTCGGGCCGGCCAACCCGGCGTGCACGTTCTCCGGGTGCAACCTGACTGCCGAGGGCTGCGTTTGTGAGTCGCAGAGCTGCCACCACCACTTTGCCTACATCAACCGCAGCCAGTGCCAGGAAGCAGCAGGTAACCCAAAAACTGCCTGAGAGTGAAACCCATACAATAGCTTTGCTCAGATCAGGTATTTTATTATCCACTTCTGAAAGGCGAAGACAGAGAATGTTTTTGTTTGTAACTGTCTGTTATTAAAATCTCAAGAAACACTAGAGCATTTTCAATGAGGCTTGCAGAAAGTAATCATTGGTTTTACATCTACAGCTGATTACTGTTTTGAGTCTAAATGTAGATGGCAGCCACAGCTGATCTACATAAACATAACAAAACCAACACAAAAATGGTTTTAACTCCGTAAATTTTACAAACTGAGCATGGCACATTGAGATACTGCAGGATTGCATAATCTTTTTTCGAGGTTTGACCAAAACACTGCAGTTGTGTCATTTCTCAACATTAAATTATTTTAGTTAATAACTCTCAAGCTTTGCAGTGGTAAAAACTAGGATGCAGTCAAAACTCAAAAATCCAAACAAGCAGGACTGATTTGGAAAACACAGCGGCCCAACAGGCAGGAGAAGACAAGACAGAATTTAAAGAGTGAAACTGACGAAGGGAAATGAGACACACCTGGGAAAAGAAAACAAGGATCAGGTGTGGGAGGAGCTGGRGAAAACTGGGGAAAAGCTAAACTGATACAGGGAGCAAATAGACTCTATACGCAGCACAGAAAGGAAAATAAACAGAATAAATAAAAATCCCAGATCCTCACAATAACGGCTGATATGCATTCCTGTAAGGAAAGCGGTAGGTTTTTATATAAATACAAAGTTGCGGAAATGACACAGAACAAAAAACCAGTATTCATGATTTATAGATATATATGTTTAAACACTTGTGATTTAAAATTTCATTTATTTGTTCAGAGCAGAGGATATAAAACCTGGGGGAGGATAAGGAAGTATAGAATGGGCAAATGTATGAATCAAATGTTTGCAGACTGTCTAGGCGGCATGCTGAGATATACAAAATGTGGAGCTTCAGGTGCAGGACAGACTCATTAGTCTGTGAATGAATAGAATGCAGGATGTACGCCTCCTCTGTGCCAGAGGTGAAAAGGAGAATCCTCTAAACAAAGTGAGAGAGGACAAGAATGTGTTTTTTAATCTCTGCTTTTAGCAGCCTTTCTGATTGACACGTCGATGTGAAAAAAAAAACAACTCATCATTGGCAGTGCTCGTTGAGTTGCCTCGTTTGGACTGTGTGCTGTTTGATTGACAGGCGCTAAGTGTTGGCTGCGTCTCGAGTGGCATTTGCAAAATAGAACAAGACTGCTACCGAGGGCACTCAGTGAACTTTAAAACACGTTCAATAAAAGTCCCGACTTATTGCTTACAGACAAAACGTGCTTTTCTGGAAAACCTCGCTAAAAACGGAGTAAAAAGAGATGGACGAAAAGATGTCTCAAGCGTGTTTATCTCCCTTGATATATCTCTGACCTCATGCCATAAAGACACATTTGAGTTTATTTAGTCTGCAGCTAGCAGGGAAGTTATGTTCCACACACACCCCCTTAACGGCTCTATGGATGTTTCTCTTGAGTCATTTGTGTAGTAAATCCCACAGGAAGTGCACTCGTCAAACATTATATTGTGCAGACATATCATTGACTCTAGTGTTACAATGAAAGAAGGTTTGTCTGCATTGTGCAACTCCTCTCAAAGCTTGGCCGGGCCCACTGGATGACAGTTTAAACTCACATCAGTGAAAACTGTAAACAACATTTTTCAGCAGCTTATGACTTTTCACCGCAGCGCAGAGCCGCCCCTCAAATGGCCCCTCATTAGGCAGAAGATGAGGATGTGTGAAGCTGTTAAATAATACATGTGGAACAATGCACACACGTGCACGATGCGCGGTGTGCTGCGACAGTAACTCATAATGAGCCTGCGTGCCTGAGTGTGTTTGTGTCTGTGGGAGATAACCATCTTGTTTGTCTTGACGTCGCAGCAGAGATTTGTCTGTCACTGGAAAGAGCTTCCACTACACAGAACTGTGTTGTGTGTTTGGACTCCATGGTGACCATGCATGTCTTAGACACAAACACTTATTTATTGCTTGCTGTCAAAGGCAAAGGTGGAGCAATAAGGCTTTGGTGTGTTTGTCTGCATCGTTTTACATCAAGATAGCAACCACAGCTAAGTCACCTTAAAGGGAACGCATCATACAAAATCCACTATTTTAGCTTTTAAATACATTTTGTTGTGTACTTGGACTCTCTAAGAGTGCAGAAAAGTTGAATTTAGGCCCTATCCCAATACCTGCACTCCCACCCTCGTTCCGCCCATGTGCWCTTCAAATGCACATTCATGTTGAAGGGTTTCAGTGAGTAGTGTGTCCCACGTCCGCCCTTCGCCCCGCCCATTTTGGGTACTATTTCCGCCCTTACGCGAAGTCCACATTTTTACGGACTTCGGCTAAGTGTATTACCCACGATTCATTGCTGTGTGTGACGTTTTGAATTGAAAGGCAGAAATCTGGCCACTTCCACTGAGCACCTTCCAGTTTAGTGGTGGCAGTAATGCACTTAAAATAGACTGCCAACCACCAATAAAAACAGAAGAAGAAGAACTTATARAAATTAGTTCTCATACTCTGATGTATGAGCCTCCTTCACTTCATRCGCTTTCGTCTCCTAAAAACGATTGCTTTTTGTAGCTATACTGTCTTTTTTAGCAATACAAATACCAAAACAAGTGACTGGTCCCACCATGTTGGATGTCGCAGTTACGACACAGAGGTGCAAGTCGATGACGTAATTCGTACTCTCCCAATTCTCTATTTTTTTTGCACGCTTGTAACCTGCGCACTCGAACACTATGTGCACTTCGACTGAATCCACACTTCACAGAGGGGYGTAGGGTGCGCACTAAGCATTGGGACTGGGCCTCAGTCTCTCCCGGTATTTTTCAACCTGTTCAGTTTTTTTCTATATTCTATGACATTTTCTGAACTAGTACATCAAATTATTTGAGACAGAAATGCCAAATAARGTCTGGACTTACCAACTACAATTTTGTTGTCTTCATTCTCCTCTGGCTCTGRGTCAAAATATCTCATTTTAATCAAACCTTCTGAAAGTAATCATTACGTTGACATTTATAACTGATTAAGTTTAAGAGATTAAGAGCACTAAGTGATGCCTGTAACGTTTGACGTGATCCCATAAATTCTATTTTGACACTCAAAGAATAATTCTTTTTGTTCTCTAAAAACAAGAATATTTTTTCATCATTTCATTTAGGTATATTTTATTCATTTTGATGATCATCTGCTTGTGTTCTGGTGGCAAACACTGATATTGTTTGGTTGCGTTCATTTAGACGCAACATGGTGTGCCAGACGTTTTGCCCACATGTCAGGGAGGAAAGAGGATGTGATAAGTGCTGCAGAGGAAGGACAGATGCAGCGCGATTAGAAATTGCAACAGAAACCAACAATTTTGTTGAGGTATTTGTGTACAGACCCCAGGGTTGTGGTAGGGTGGTGTTTGGTTGTTTTACACTCTGGAATGGTTTACATATTTCAATCATGATAAGGCCCCAGACTGCTATTTTAGAGGAATTCCCCTGCTGTTGCTCACTGATAAAAAAAACAAGCAAAAGCAGGCTGTGCATTTTTTGGTGATTCATGCAGCTGGCGTCACTTGATGCAAACATGTGATCAGACGTGGAGATAGATGTAAACGTGAATTATGCTGAAGCGGCTTGGTAAGTGCAAGCCGGAGGAATGTGCTTCGCAGACAGCTGGTAGTTCACAAGTGGTTCATCAGACGGCAGAAGCGGTGCCCAGTGTGATGCCATAGCACCGAGTGACCTCGTATGCCACCTCCGTCCTGCCTTTTTCTGCCCCTGTGAAAGGACTTTTAGTTCTGCTTGGCTGCAGCCTCTTTGTGGCATGGCCATTAACAGCTGAGCCAGACCCACACTGGCTGGCGGGGGCACGAGACGTCTCAATGCTGAATGTTTGCGCGCCGTCTGAGGAAGCTGCGGCCTCGTCGTTTCCCACAGCATGTGTGTATTAATATAAGTGTGGGATTGAAAGAGGAAACAAAGATCCTGTGTGGCTACTGAGACAAAAAAAAGGTCTTTTTTAAAGGCCCGTTGAGGATTCTGTCTATCCACTTACTTCTCTTTGTCAGTCACTGAACAAACCAAGCAATATTGGTCCAGCAAGAAGAGCCAATATACACATAAAACAAGTCTTTGACTCCTCCTGCATGTCCAGCTCTAAATGATTACCTTTATCCAGGCTTAAAACCTTAAGTACTCAGCCATAACCATTACGTAATCAAAGAATCCCCAATAGAGCCTAAGATAACTCTTGATGTTTCCCGACTCTGCTTTTATTATCGTCATGTTGCTTTCTTCTCTGAAAGAGAAAAAAAAATCCCATGGCTGAAATCCATACATCATGCAACTGCTTCATCTGCAATTTATCAAACAGATGTCTTCGCTCCGGGTTTTTCACGAGTTTGTTTTCTACATTTGCAACACATTACAGCTGAGTCTGAGAAACTGTACATGTGACGCTTGTTCTGATTTGTTTTGAAGAGCTTTATCTGGATTCCTCTGTAGCAGGTAATATTCTGTTTCTGTTCCATTTTACAAATTCCACATAAAATGCAAAAGGTATACTGTAACTAACAACTATGTCCTGTTGACAAGATGGAACAATATTTTCCCCATCCCTTTTCTTTAAGTTCCAGTAGGTGAACAACATTCATCAAACTTTGTTACAGACTCATGGCCCACAAAACAGCATGGAACAAAACCCAGAGAAACAAAAATAAATAAATAAAAATAAACAAACAAGAAAAATTTAAATTTAAAAAAGAAAAAAAAACACATGAGCAACCATACAATATAAGCAATACACCCTACAAAAGACAGCTGTACCAGTGCCTCCACAAG
>NW_013953549.1:21215-67687 GCF_001266775.1 Austrofundulus limnaeus
GCATACGACTGTCTCTGACTTTTACATAGAAAGCCAAGTACTAGTCAGCTCCTTATGACAGCTAGGCTTAAAATCTTTCAGGCTCTTTTAAAGGGAGGATAAAAACCTAAGAAAGTGAACCAAACATTTTGCTAAAAATAAACATCTTAAGACTTTTTTTAAAAACAGTCAGTGGATTGTGGTGCCTTCAGAGTGTCAAGGAGAGCATTCCACAGATGTGGAGCGGCAGCACAGAAGGTCCTATCCCCATCATCCCCAGTTCTATTCTGGGTTTATGAAAAAGGTTTGAGTGGATGGAGTGGAGTGAGCGAGTTGTATTTTATGGATTAAGGAGTTCTTTGAGGTAGGTGGAGGCATGTCCATAGRTGCATTGGGGAATGAGGAGGGAAACCATRTATTCAATCCTAGTGAAGATGGGAAGCTAGTGRAGAATAGGGCAAATGTGCTCATGTTTGCACACACTTATCTTGTCAGTTTACACATAACTTWTATAGTTAGACCACAAATGTACAGTATATTATTATTATTGTAGTACATTAATAATAAACCAAAAGAAGGACAGTTTTCAAAGCCAGTATCTTACGACCTTCTTACCAGGGATCAGCATGACCTTYAGACGGTAGGAATCTTTTTCATTTGAACCTTCAGGAATTTATCTAAGATTTAWAGGTAACTTCACAGAAAAGTCCCAGCATTTTTTACRTACATGCTGCTAAATTCCAACTAGAAGGATTAAATAGAAGGACAGGTCTAAAATGTAAGAATGACTGACCATGTGCTCTCCACACTCCYTCTAGCAGCAGAACTTTTGTATTTTTGTGTCAGATGCAACCATACATGGAGTGGCATGTGGAATACAGACCCTTTGGACTGACTAAATTCCTCAAGGCTCTTCATCACTGGTCTACTGTTGTGCCGTTTGACAGCAAGAAGTCGTTTCTCTGGAATGTACTCATGTTATATACATTTGCTGTGTACACACAAACCTACACAGATGAACCAGTGTGCAAATATTCACAACTTGTTGTGGACATTCCCTTGACCACATTTTATCCCACCGCTAGTTTGAATGAATGACTGACTGACTGACTGAATGAATGAATGAATAATGAATGAATGAATGAATGAATAATGAATGAATGAATGAATGAATGAATGAATGAATGAATGAATGAATGAATGAATGAGAGAGCTTATTTTGGTTCTGTATACATATTCAAATAAAAATTGATCCCTTTACAATATAAAAGAAAGCACCCAAAAAAAGAATAAGCTGAAGCCTTTTTCTTAATAAACCTAAACAATTCAAAATGTCACAAAGMAAACAGACACAATACACAGTTTTGCTTTCATTAAGATCTCAACATCCATGAATATTACGTTACATGCTACATTATATTCCATAATTAACTTCCATCATATCTCACATTAATGACATTAGAAGAGATCTGTAGATATTATACAGACATTTTTTTTATTTTAAGCCTGGCTTAAAAAAATAAAAATAAAAGATATTATATAGACATTACTCATCCAACATTCCTCTAAAATGTATTATAATATACAGCATARTCACTTGGAAGAGTTTTGTTTCATTAAATATTTCGATCTGAACATTATTTAACTCATATCAAATTTTGTCTTTAAGACAATTTAAGATACACTATACGTTTGGTTTATTTTCAATAATAGCCTAACTTTAAATAATTTGAGACCCCCACAGTTTAATAAGTTTGAATCTACTGCGAACATTAAAAATTTCAACATATTAAGTATAATAAAAAATAATCTCGTGTATAATTAACTTAGGTCCTAATATTAAACCTTGTGGAACTCCACAAGTTATTCTAATGTGAAGTAGCTCTGGATGATAAAATGTAATTCATTTATTTTCTAAAAATCCATGAACGTGGACATTCACTTGAGGGAAACTAAAAACGTTAATTACGTTGAACATGCAAACTTCATACAGAAACGCTTTAGCTAYGATCTCAATTTGGGTTATTCTTACTGTGGAGTGACAATGCAAACAACCACACCACTGTCCTTCATGAACAACCTTTAATGTTTATTATCTAGAAGTATCAGCTAAAGACTAATAGTAGGGATGTCCCGATCAGAGACTCAGTATCGGTATCGTGGCAGATATGGCCATTTTTTTGAAAATTGTGTAGAATCGGATTTAGTCATGTGATCGGGCCGATCCAGATTTCGCAACATTTTCCAGCATCATCATGCTTTACAGCTGCCATTAAGAAGTCATGACGTACATAAGTATGCAACCATATCCACAGTGTGGGAACACTTTTCAATGGAAAACAATGATGCTGAAACTGCAACTTGCAAAATCTGCAAACTTGATGTTTCTCATGGTGGGAACAGCAAGGCTCGTTTTAATACTACCAGCCTTGTCACTTGGAAAGAAATAAAGCTATTGGATCGTATCAGATCGGTATCTTAAAGACTAATCATTAGAAAAATCGGATTGTATTGGGAGCCAAAATATCTGGATCGGGACATCCCTAACTGATAGGACAAGCTTTATAGAGCTCCCTGCTGCTTTACACTCTAGGTTTCCACCTGTTTGAACCTGTCTCTGTCTTTTGGACACCCTGCTGCTCTTTGGCCTTCATATCTAAAGCAYGGGTTACCCAAACTGCTGGTTGGTGAAGGGCCCATGCCCCCACAGCCTTAATAGGAGAGACCGCCCTGATGTGTCCCTTGTGCAACTTTATAAAACCTGAGGACAGACCAAAAACCCACGTAGGGTAGCCGGACTGAGATGGCTTTGTTCTCCACTGACTTGCTTCCAAAGTCAGTTGGTGAACAGAACTCACATTGTGCACTTTTTCCATGAGTAAACTCAGGCTGTCAGTGCTGCCTCCTCTGCCTGGTTCAGTTGCTTTGCTCTGAGGAAAGACTGCACTCCTTGTGTCCCGCCTGAAGGGAAAAAAAGGTTTTCTTTTCTTCGATGAGCTCCAGAGGTG
The DNA here is from genome assembly GCF_001266775.1 of Austrofundulus limnaeus. Lineage (NCBI taxonomy): Eukaryota > Metazoa > Chordata > Actinopteri > Cyprinodontiformes > Rivulidae > Austrofundulus > Austrofundulus limnaeus. Next base: position 24,203 of record NW_013953549.1, read on the forward strand.
CCAGAAATATACAACATTTACAGACGACACCATTCTGTGGCCACGAGGCAATTTCCACGTCTCACTTCTGTGTGCGTAAGAGAAATTGCAAAATGTTGCACTGGATGCTTTGTGTTAAAGGTTTCCAATTSCTTCCTATCTTTAAGTCATTTTTAAAATGGTTATTGTTGGATCTGCAGCAAGAATTTATCAAGCGTACCAAATTATGGCTTTTGTATTTGTGCAAGCTGGAGTGTTTTCACCATTGTGAACAAAAAAAAAATCCTTCTGCATTCACTGACTCACTAATTACATTTCTGCTTCGATATAGAACAGAAACTGTGCAGAATAATATCCATTTGCCACTGACTTTTCCCAACCTCTGTTTCTACCTATTGTTCCYATAAATGCTCCATTTTAAAAGAAAAATTACATTAATTACACCTACAAGGGTTGGACCATTTCCATAGATGCATACAATTCAGTTCATTTGAATGACAATGGCATGTCTGCCAGCTGCTTTTCCCAGTGCTCTCTAACCCCAGCCATTATCACAACTGAAAGAGTAATCAGCCTTCTCAGCGGCGTACACAATGCACAGAAAGTGTTTTTCAGCGCTGAACCGTGTGCAAGATTGTCCCTGTGCATTTTTTTGAGGATTTAAAAAAGAAGCTGRAGGTTTTCAAATGCAAAAGCAGTTTAACTGAGCAGCAGTGAACTGTGTTAGACTTTATTGAAAGTAAAACATTGACCAATCAGCACTTCCATCTGTGGTTTATTTAACTCCCGGTATAGACATTAGGCCAAAAAGAAATCTTTGAAAGGGTTTCAGCCGTCCGTTAATTTAGGGGTTTTCCTTCACTTTCTTTGACACTATTCAATTGCGAAGTTTATCAATGAGAGCTTTGTAGYTGTCCTCACGGCTCCCAGGTTGCTTGAGTAAACAGTACAGTACAGACACCTCACACTCCTGCTGTATTTATCTGGAGCCAGAAAAGTTTAACATTTCCCTTCTTCTCAGTTTCATCTGTCGGTTACATTACCTCCACCCGCCAAATTGCAGCAGTCTCASTCGAAGCCCCTCATCCGTACATGTTTTTTTTAGTGTATTTATTTTGGGTCATGTAGACATCAAATGGATGTAAAACTGGATGGTAGAAGAGGATCAGATTTAATAAAAATTAAAAAGATTTTATCTTTTAAAAACRGAATAAATGAGTGTGATTGGAAGGTCCAATTGGAAATCTATACCTTAAATCTGCTCAAAATTCAAAGAGATTCATTCACTGGTGTTTAAAGAACAGGTTTAAGGGACGTAGCTTCCAGCWCCAATCCAGGAAGACCACCAGCCAAAAAATTGGGAAACTTTACCCAAAGCACTTTTATGCAATTTTCAGTCTGTTTAATGCCTTTTCCTTAAAAACCAGATGCATACAAAAACCATCAAGTATTTCTTTTAAAAGTTAATAATCAGCTTGACTCATGTTCTCCTGTATGTACRTGTCACGTGAAGTGACCAGAGTTTCCTCGTTCTTGTATGTATTTTTACTGCTTTCCCACTTTCCCTACCCTTTCTGATTTTGTGTTAAACTCTGTGTTTACTGCTGGGAATTGGAGGGAGAACTTAGCGACTGATTGATTACAGGATAGAGCATCAATCTTCTTACCACCTCCGCCTTCCTGTGTACGTTACAGCGACACTGAGAACCAAAATAAACACCCCTCCTTTGGTTTGAGTAATCCCCTTTTTTGGAAGAAGGCTACTGTTCTCAAGAATTATCTGTAAAGAAGGGGCTTCACTTTTATTTTCCTGAAARGGCTCCAAAATACAACCCCTAAGCCCCTTGCCCAGATTACCCCGCATCTCTTCTCACACCCACCCCCTCCTAACCAGAGCTATCAGAGGCATTATATTGGCTCAGCAGATGAATGGACAAATACGTCCTGGTATGCTAAGTGAAGGGGCGTCTGTAAACTGGCATGAAGCAAAGCTCTGTTGAAGGTTGGCTGCTATTAACGACTGTTTTTTAGAGAGCGAGCGGCTGTTTGGATTGTGGGTCAGTTGAGGCAGACTGAGTGGGATCAGAGTTGCGGCGACAGGATATGTGGAGAACTGTGTCGTGTGGTGTAAGAGAGGGTGAGGGAGCTGCACTCTGGCTGCTTTGACAGAAGGCTGTATGTAAAGCTGCCACAAACTGAAGTGAGGATCTAATGGCCTGGTGCAGACTTTTGCTGGTTGATCGTGTGAACTTGGTTGTAGTAGCATGTTTCTGAAGCCCGAGATATACTCGCGCTTTGGTCCGCCRGCTGGAGCRCGCSGAGTGCGTGTGTACTGAGCCGTGCGGCTTCTGCGTTTACAGTTTTGCCGMTGTGTTTATAGTTGACGTGCGGCGGCGCACGGCAAAGTGCTGTTCTTTTATGGACCAGCACGTGGCAGTACAKGTTGCRAGAAACRTGTGTAGAAGAAGAAAAACGGGCGTAGAGGAAGAAATGTATGACGTCACACAACTTTATTTCATTTCTATTTTATTCATTTGTGTTCTTATTTTAATTTAAAGTTGTTTTTTCTTTGCTGACTAAGTGTGGAGCTATCTGCCACAATTGCCGCTGGTGCCTCCTGTTTTGGCYTTGTACCTTTAGTTTTTAAGTMTATTTTCGAGTGTAAATGATGTTAAATAAAATAAAACTACACTGAAATATCCACAGCAACTTTCCTTCTCAGTTTTGTTTGCATATGGTCTTATTCCCAAAGTCATCAACAGTTTCACTCTATAAAATTAGGTATGAAACGGACTTTTTTTATAATTGTAAGAACATTCGATGTTATTATAAATAGGAAACCTCAAATGGTTGGTATTGTAAATATAATTCCCATCATGAATCAAAAGAAAGCTTTGCTGCCTCACAGGGAAAATCCTCAAATTTTAATTTTGTTATTAAAAATCAAGTTTTTATTAGTACTGATCAAAAGAGTAAACCTAAGACATTCTTTTGGTTTATTTTTCAGATGGGTAAATTTAATTAATACATTACTAGAACATGCAATTCATTTTTCCAAGCCTTTCTACACACAGATTCATCTTTCTGCATCGCTTCAGCAATCTCCTTCCAAACATTCTGTGCCATTTGAACATCTTTATGATCTCTYATAGAGGGATCRTATAAATGCTGGTACATACGTGAGYAGCTTCACGTCRTCAACGRCGTGTGCACTAGCCTTTGCGGAGTTTCAAAAAATCGKAGGTGCACGACACGCGCCAAAACGACGCACGGGGCCTACGCGCAGGGGCGAGGACGGCGATATTGCGTCACTTTTGACGCGCGCACCCTGGCGCCCTGCGCGACGCGTCGAGTATAAATCTAGCTTAAAGCGGCCCAAGCGGGCATTCACACAAAAAGGCACAACAAACCTCTCCTCTTTTAGAAGAACAGTGTTATGCAAAGGGAAGAAGGACAAACATGTGTTAATGTACATCCATGTGTGCTTTCTCTGCAGAACAGCTGAGGTGTGCTGGGGTGACCTGTCCGGCTCTGTCAGTGCCCTCCTGCCCCAAAGGGTCAGTCCTGACCAAGAGTTACACGCCCCCTGCTGGTTGCTGCCCTTCCATACCGCCCCAGTGCACTTGTGACTTTGGTGCCTGCCAGAAGCCCCACTGCCCGAGCGGACAGCACTTTGTTCCACTCAGCCATGCCAGCGGTCAGCCAGGAGACTGCTGCGATGTCTACGAGTGCCAGAAAGGTGATAGCACTGGTGTACACAACACTCTTTGATTGCTCTCCCACTGCAAGACGCATTTGCACAGTTGGTGTGAAATGCATCAGTGAGCTGGAGGCAATTACGTTCCTCTGAGTCAGGCTTTTCTCCCCGCTGAACAATCGTTTACAGTAAAAAAAAGAAAGTTGCTGATTGGATTATTACTGTTCATCATGCTGAGTCAAGCCTTCCAGAGTTAATGACCATAGATTAAACACATTTTCTTTTGTTGAACCCAATTTTTTATTGCCTGAATGGGCTTTTAATACAGTAGGTACATCAAAAGCCCACAAGGGTGATAAAGCGAAAAAAAAGTGCACAAGAATACAACGAAACTAAAAAAGAAAACAGTTATTCAAATTTCAATGCACCTCTTATTTGGAGCGAAGGTGGCCAGGAAGGCCGGGGACCTGTGGCACTGGCCTGTTTACTCTGCGCACCCCAAAAATATTCCCTGTTTTACCAACAGAACAAATTCCCAATCTGGCCCTTCCAGATGTATAAATGAGTGCCGTGTCCTGGAATTAATGGACTTAACAAGCCCAGTGACCAGAAAAGTGCTTAGGCTATGAATTTGCTCAACAGAAGTGCAGTGTCAAAGGGTTCCTGTCTGGTCACACATCCACAAGGGCAAAAGGTTCAGCAGTTCATTGATGGGAATGCTTTTTATGCGCTCCAGTCTGCCAGTGGGGAGGGTAATCGAGTCCGGCATGCCAGCGGGGGCTGAATGGCAGCCGTGGGGGCCGGGGGATCAGTGTTTTGATAACAAGTGTCTGCTGCTCTTTGGACTTGGGGCTTGATGCCTTTTGTGTTGCTCCTACTGTCCGTTAGGGCTGCATGACTGCGTGCCATGTCAGAAAGCTCCACAGAAAAGGGACATGGACAAAGACACGCACTGGGCCCCCTTGTCAACTTTCCAGTCCTGCAGCAACTTCCAATGTAACATCAACAAATGTCGTATCTTATAAAGTCTAATTCGTTTGGAAACAAACACCRTCCTGTGGAAAACATTCTAACCCTGCATTGTTTCTCCATTAGTGGCTTAGACTGATTAGCTTCTTTCCAGTTCCCATTGGGCTGATGGCTGACATTAAAGTCCCACCTGTGTATTTTGGCCTCTCCCTCACTACTGGCTGAAAGACAACTGATATGCGGTAACTCAGACCTGGCAGCACTGTCCTGACCTTATGTTATCCGATGTTACAAATGGCTGCTGTTTCTCAACACTTTGACTGGTACAAATTCGAAATATGTCCCCGGTTGTCAGGCAGGGGTGCCAAGTTTGAGAGAATTATGCTGGTGTTAAGCAATAAAGCTGAGATCACTCCTCTAATCAGTGTCAGGGACTGCAGCTTGACTTCATTATGAACACACGGCCAACAACAGTCAAGTTCATAATGTGGTTATGTTAGTGACATCTGTTAGATTTGTTTTTCCAAAGTTGATAGTGATGAATCCAATCATTATTAATCTTCACAGAAAAATCTATTTTCTCTTTTTTACATTTTATGTTTGTAAACCAGGACAACCAGCCTTTTGACAATGTCTCACTACATACTTGCGAAGCACCTTAATTAAAACAAATAAGAATTAAGATCAAATAGCAAAAGTTCTGCAAATTGTAAAGAGATTACACTAAAAAAAATGACATAAGCGTCACACCACATGACTTCCTGTTGTGTCTGAGCATTAAAATGCCATTGCCTCACCTTTAGATTTTACCCAGCTGAAGTGCTTCTTGCATTTTCTCATCTTGACTTTGATCCATGCAAAGTGAGATAGCAGGAATGAAGAAAAGGAGAAGAAAAAAAATGATGGGAAATAGCAAGATAGATAATAAAACATTAACCAAATGCCCACCCCACAATCAACCCCACTGCCGCACCTGCTTTGTGTTAGGAGTTCAACACTGCTTGTCAAGAGGCGTGGGGTCACAGGCTCACACGCTTTGAGTCTGAACTTAAAGGTATGGCGTGCAGATGCCGCCGTAACCTCTGCTCTCATTTTTAAAAACCATGGCCCGCCCACATCTGCTTCCATCTGAGCAACGCATGTACTGTATTTACCTTACTTTTGCAGCTACTCCTCAGTGAGCATTGAGGCTTTTTTTACATTGTTAATTTGCCTCATTTTCTCTCTGAGGCATCCAAACCCCTGTTGTACATTGAATATGTATTATGGTTTTAACATTAAGGTGTATTTTTTCTGTTTTTATTGACTAAAGCTGTTTTAGTTGTGAATAGTAGGTTGAATCAATTTCATTTTTTTAAATAAAACTTGTACCTTTAGTTGCTACTGTTAAGCTTCTCTTCCACCATTTTTCATGATTTATGCATATATATCTGCACACTTGTTGACTATGCACAAAATCAGACCTGATTGTTCACTCATGATGTTAATAATATTTCATAGCTGAGAGAACACTGTTGAAAGTGGTTCTAAATGCTTGGATGCTCTTGGTAAATACTTTGGCCAGAGGAGTGATTCCCTCCACCTGCCACCAAAGAACTGAGCCCAGATTCTGCCAAATTCTTYAGATCCAAACTGTTTTAATTTACGACGCACTGCAAGAATCCAAACTATTCCAAGACTTGAGAGATTCCTGTGAAATTCCTCCCGATGGACTCACTGTCTGATAAATGCCGTTTTCTGGCTTCTAAGATCAGCTTCAAAACGTTTGGATTGGATAAAGGTTTCCAGAATAAAAAATTGAACAGTTGGGTTTGTTTTTGGTTGTTGAAGGTTAGGATAGCYTCTTGCTGATGGTTATACAATGAGAACTGCATATTTGTCTTGTAAATGCTGTTGTTCATGAAGGACAAATGTGAAGGACAGAGTACTGTACACTCAACACAAACCACTCCACATGTCAAGCTCAGTGTAAAACTGACAACAATTTTCTCCTCTCTGTAGTCTCTCCAAAGTGTGTCTTCAAGGGGAAAGAGTTCTCTGATGGAGAGGTGTACCGCATGGACCCCTGCTGGCTGTGTCAGTGCCGCGGAGGAATCTCCTTCTGCTCCAAGGCAGAATGTGCCGAGCTAGAATGTGAAAACTTCTACGTACCCGAGGGAGAGTGCTGCCCTGTCTGCATAGGTACACACATTTACTCCTTTTGTTACAACGTGACAACTCGGTTAATGGTTTAATAGAAAATGCAGAGCCTAAAGATGGTGCAGCTTAGATGACGGCAAAACCCTCCAATCACGAAACTCCCCTCCGCTACCCAAGGATTCATTTCCACTGGGGAGACTTTCAGTGAGAACATTGGGGCTTTTTCAGATTTGGCTTAATCACGTGTGCTTAAAGTCAGGTAGAGAGCTCTGGTAAGTGCTTGTTGGCATTGTTAAAGAAAAAAGGGGTCGCTGGGCATATGGCAGCCACATTATAGACTGACAGGAGCCTGTAGATGGAGATGGGAGCCAGCTTTGGTCTCTGCCAGCGTGGCTACAGGTAATCACATGCACACATTAGGAGTTTTTATTTTTATTTTACCATTGTTTAACCAGGCAGCACAGATCTCTTTTTCAAGGGAGACCTGGGTCTGAAGGCAACCTATTGTACATGTTTTTTGGGTGAGAAGGAGACAAAGAGCAGAAGCGCATATAGTGTTGGAGTCTGCAATTCTTTGCACCGTATAGATGCTTTTATTAGTTCCTTTTGGAAAGCTGCATTTTCTCTGCAAGATTCACAGTGGAAAACGCATGATGTAATGATGTGTGTGGGAAAATCTACTGTAAATTATACCCAATTGTTATTTTCTACTGTATGTGAATAGGGTAGGTTCTAACAAAACCCACAAAGTATTAAAACCAGAGACTGACCTGCTCAGCTCAAGACGGGGCTTTTGTCGTATTTCAGCTGATGGTTTTAGTTTGAAATCCAACAGATTTTATGTGTCAGATCATTTTTATTACTTCTGACAGTATTGTTAAGGGAAGGTTCAAAAAGCTCTGTGTGCTACCAATTCTGCTTCTAACATCAGACAGTTTGGGAGCAGCTGGTAACCATAGTGTGGCAATTAGCAAGTACAGAGCCAGTTGTTTTTTCCTAGTAGTTTGCGAGCACAAAGACACTTCATTAAGTTCTCAACAGCCAAAGTTTCAGACAGCATCAGAGGACAATAGTCTTACATCACCCCTCGTTCTTTTCACAATCATTTAATGGGCTGATTCATCCATATGAAGAAGTATAACAACGTATTGTTTTACACATAAAGAAAATGCAGAAATGTGCTCAAACATTCCCCCCAAAACATCCATATGTTCTAAAAGTAAAAGTAAAAGTATCAATATGTTCTCAAAGCGCTGAGCAGAAATGACGCCTCAAAGTGCCTTTTAAACTATTTCAGAATTTACAGCTTCTACATGAAACTAATTGCTGGATCTAAAAAGGGTAGACGCTCTTTCTTTGCTGTGGAGGGAAATTTATGGTATCAAACTCCGGCCTGGCCTTTAGCCGACGGGGTCAGAGCTAAAACTCACATGGCTTAGTTCAGACTTTTGCTAAAATCATCAGTGGAGCCTGTGAGAACCAGATTTCATGAATGTCATCTGCCTTTCTGAGGTCCCAAATTTCCAAATCTCGAGTTGACAAAGCATTATTTTTGAACTTTTGAACTGGGATCCATTTTTTTGCGGAAAGCTTTTTCTTGACTTACACTTTTAAAAGAGTCCTCTAAGTTTAGCTGTGTGCTTTTTGTTTTGATTTTCATCAAAGTCCAGACTCCATATATTGTTTGCTCCCTGGTGGAATATCCTGTTTTGTGCTGTTCTACTCTCCTTTATGTTGTTTCTCTCATAAAGACTTTTTTTTGATTAAATTTATAAGACCCTTTTCTTTTTTCCTTCTCAGATGTAGAGCTGTTGTCATCAGACAGCACAAAAGCTAGCTGTTGGATGAATAATAAGCTGCGAGTTCACGAGGAGCAGTGGAAAGAGGACGACTGCACCTTCTGTCAGTGTGTAGAYGGGGATCCTCACTGTACAGCGATGGCCTGCAAACAGAGCTGCCAAAACCCTGTGAAGATCCCTGGCGAGTGCTGTCCCTTCTGCGAAGGTACTTTATTAAGCTAATGGGGAGCAACAAGCTAGTATAAGCTACACATTAGCTCACATATCACTTGCAGGAGGCTCACGTGGCCCTCCAGCTTTGCTACAGAGAGCGTATCTGCATGGGCTCATTAAAAGGGAGGCCACAGAGCATTCTTCAAGCTGCAGGCTTCTTTGTGTTCCTTTATTACCCTTGCCCGCCAAAATGAGACCCACCTGTGTGTGAGGTTACGGCATGCTTTTAAACGCAGGAGGCCACATAATTGAAGTTTTTTTCTTTTTTCTTTTTTTGTAATTAGTTACAGCTCGTTGAGCTGCTCCTCCCGCAGAACGTGGCAAGAAGTGCTTATTAGGAGACGTGATGGTGCATGTTTGTGTGGGTGTGTGTGTGTGTGTGTGTGTGTGTGTGTGTGTGTGTGTGTGTGTGTGTGTGTGTGTGTTATTTTTGTTTTATGTGGATTTTCAATCAATCTNAGGAGACGTGATGGTGCATGTTTGTGTGGGTGTGCATGTTTGTGTGTGTGTGTGTGTGTGTGTGTGTGTGTGTGTGTGTGTGTGTGTTTTATTTTTGTTTTATGTGGATTTTCAATCAATCTGGCCCCAAATTCAAGACAGTCTGAAGCAATATTTGAATCTGAATTGAGACTCTGGGGTGCTTGTTTGTCATCATTGGCAGCCCTGAAGCTTCTACATGTGCCAGACACATTCAATTTTCTAATGGGCGACTGTAGAGCACAATAATACAGGGAGGTACCCAACCCTAGTATAATTGCTCTACATTTATCTGTAATTACTGTTTAGAGCAGTGTAAATGTGTAAATGGGTAGCTATTACAGATGGCACAAAAATAATTGAACGATTGTTCCACCTGAGGGGTTTTAAACACACTTATTTATATAAAATTAAGTGAGATTTCTTAGCAGAATACTTAATTTCTTATTGATTTAGATTTATTTTACATCCTCTCCTGCCTGCCTATGCGAGTTCTTTGTCAAGACCCTGTTCTTCGTTTTGTTTTGTTTCCAGAACCTTCTTATGAGACTGTTAGCCCCATTTTGTGCCCACCTCTGGAAAACTGCTCCCTGTCAGTGAACGACTGCCCTCTTGGCTTCCATCAGGACAACAATGGGTGTCTCCTGTGCCAGTGCCTCAACAGTAAGCTCTCCTTCCTCACGTTTTGGCGAACGTTAAAGTCTCAGATTGGCTTTCAGAGATTTGAACAATTGATGCAAGCGTTTACCCGTTTGCTCATGCGTGTGTCAAAAGAATTTAGCAATCACTTGGTTTTGACTGCGGCGCAGACGTGCTGATATTCATCAGAGCCTACTTGTGTCTTTGCAAGGCGCTCAGACACAGGAATGTTCCTGTGATCAGCCCTGCTGCAAAACACGTCTTTGTTTTTTTTTGATGGATTTTTCTGGCCATGATCAGATGACCTCTTTCAACTCTTTCAGATGACTCCTGTCCTGACTTGGGAAAATACTGTTYTCTGCAATGTCCAACGGGATACGAGAAGGATGATTTTGGTTGTGAGGTGTGTGAGTGCAGCATCCCCACGCCCAAGTGCCGACCTCTGACCTGCACAAAGACCTGTCCCTACGGATATGTGTATGTCTACTCACTGACCCTTTGTACTTTCTCCTTACCCAAATCCAACTCCTTGCCTTTCTTTTACTTAAACTAAAATGCATCTGTTTTTGTTTACATCAAGATGGATACCCTTAGAATATGCAGCAGAGAAAAGCCTGTATGGGTTGTAATTTTTGGAAACTATGCTGTTTTAATAATAATGTTAATATTTAACAGTGTATAAAGGAGAATGAGCCAAGTTTAGTTAGGTGGACGTTCACCACAAAAAGAAATGTCTGATAATGCAAAAWTAGGAGGACAAGGATGAGTCCCTGAGGTACTCCTCAGGATCTACAATTGTTTGGAAATCTATATTATTTATTGACATATRTTTTAACCAGGTAAATCCCTTTTAGATCACAGATATATTTTATCTGATAACCTATTGTATWTATTTTTGGTCTTTGTGGGAAACTGGAGTACTCGCAGAAAACAAGCAAGGAAAACATGCGAACTCCACACAAAAAGATGCCAGGTCCAAACTGGGRATCGAAGCMAGGACCTTCTTGCTGTGAGGCATCRGTGCTAACCACTGAGCCKTGGTGCTGCCATATTTGAGAGGAATGAGCATAATRCATTTAGAGCTGGGCCCTTAATTCTGATCAAAGACTCTAAACAATGTGAGAGGATGATATGATCATCAGCAGTAAAGACAACACTTAAGTCTAAAAGAATTTGAACTGAGACGTTTTTTTCTTTCTGTACTCAGAAGTAGTTTGATAGTCAATTTAACAAGTGTCATTTTTCTATTATAAAGTGCCCTAAAACCAGACTGGAAGCTTTTAAAATCATTTATGAATTATAGCCAATGCTCAAYAACTTAATTTCTATAACCTTAAACAGAAAGGACAGCATGGAAATATGTACGGGGTTMAATTTAACTCAAACTTCATCAGTTTCCCAATAAACCCTGTATGTAGAGAAAGTAATGATAAAAAGTAAGTAATATATAAGTACTTTAGACCTGTCACCTTTTGTGTGTACAGTAAACTGTCATAAATTAACAATAAGTGTAGTGCATAAATTGAATATTATGAAGTGGTGAATCAAAAATCAGTAATACGACAGGTGTTTAGTATCCGTGATCAAAGGTCCTACCTACCTTGGTGGCCATTCCAAGGATTTAATATTAATATGTGAGTGTGTTTGTGTCTGTTTGTGTGTGATTAAGTTTCTGTGGGGTCCACATTAGCCTCTCAGACCCTGCAACTCCTCTCCTCCTAATCCCATTTACCCCAATCAAACATCTGGAAGTGCTTTGTACCAGGATGCTTGGTCCCCAGGCTCCACTCTCATTTCATAAATCCTCATCCTGCCTCAAAACAATGATCAAAATCACATCAGGACAAAAGCAACCTTTATGAAACATACACCATTTGGATCCCTCTGAAGTTGCAGCCATGCTCCCTGCAGCTATGGCTAAAGATGGACTTAATATATTTGCAGAGGAGAGGATGAGAAAAAAAATTCTGCTGGGGGAGAGGGGGAGCAGGAAGTCCTGGTTTTATCCTTCCTAAGCAGCTGTTTAGGTCTTGCCTCAGAAGTCAGAAATCCTCCGAGAGCTCGCCAGCCTCGCTGTGCCGCTCTGTCCTCTCACACTGCTGCTCGCTGCCGCCACACACACACACACACACACACACACACACACACACACACACNCAAACCTGTGCACCTCCAGAATCCAGCTCTCACACACACACACACACACACACACACACACACACACACACACACACACACACACACACACACACACACGCACGCGCGTGAAACGAGTGCTCGAATGATCTGTGTTTTTATTGGATGCATTGACAGCGTTCTGGGAGTTCTGAAATGACCTAAAACAGGATGAAGTAAACCAGCCTTAACTAAAAAAAAACTTTGTTTGTGCTAACAATATAAATGAAGAGAATTTTGTGGGTAGTATTTGTGGCTAAAGTTGTAATTTTTTTTGTCTTTCTGAGCTCAGAATCTTGACTTTGACTACACAGGTCATGAATAGAGTTCATCTGGACATCACAGATGCACCGCAGTGGAAATTTTGCCGAGCTAGCAGTCTTTAGTCGGGGCCTCCTGTGTCTCCCGAAGCCCTTCTATCCCTCTGGAGCCTAAAGCGCTGCTTAGAATTCCACAAATCATCTATGAACAAAGCTGTGCTCTGAGTTTGCCGGACTCTGTCTCTGTAGTTGTACAGTGAGGTTTTAACTCGCCTCTCGCAGAGTTGTTTCTGTAGCTGCCGTTGCTGCTTCAGTGCCGTCTGTCGGCTGAACCTGGGAGATTTGCGAGTCTTCGTATGTTCGAGGGTGTGAATAATTTTGGCAGATGAAGATCAATAATGTCACTATCCATGCCTAATGAGGCCTCAGGGAGGGATATGAATCATCACTTACCTGCGGAGAAAGGAAGGCTGAGTGAGAATGAATGGGACAGGGAGGGATGTAGAGGAAGTGAGGAGTAGACGCAGGTCGCTCTTTCATCTGTGTTCTGATAATTTATCAACCTGCAGCTCATCCATGTTTTATTGGGGAGATAATTGGATCCAACTGGTCTTGTTTCCAGCTTCCTTAGCCTCTGCATTTCATTCTGCTCCTTGCCTCTTCTCCAACCTGACCAACAGAAGCCTTTATCTTTCATTGTATTCTTTCTGTAACATCAACAAGCTCTTTCTATCTGCATTAACGCTTATAAGTCCACTGCTCTGTCATGTTTCTTTTATATACCCACCAAAGGCTTTCGGAGCAATAAAGATGGCAACAGGGTGAATTGAAAGCATCTGAATTGGCTTTAAATTGCCACTGCCAGAGTCTTTAAGATTGGTATGAAGTGCAAACCACAGGCCGCTCACATGTTGGCCTTTTATTTGCTGATCTTCAAAGGCAGCCAGTATGGAGGGAGGGGTGGGGGCAGATCCAGATGTTGATTATTCTCGACTTTAGCGAGTGGGTTTCAGAGTGTCACAATAACAAGCTGCTCCGCAGATTTAGGAGAAGCAGTTTGAAACAATGTTTTGTTTTTGTGTATTCTCTGGCACAGCGATGTCTGGAATAATAGACTTTTTGTTCATGCCCGCTTCCTCGTGTGTTTATTCGTCACGCTGCAGGAGGAACAAGCACGGCTGCGAGATGTGCCGCTGCGTCAAATGTCCTCCCTTCACCTGCGACAAGCACTGCAGCAACGGCTATCGACAGAACCGCAAGGGCTGCTCCGTCTGCATGTGCAACGGTAAGATGGGAGGAGTCAGGTTCGAGCTACGGTTGAAGCACGGCGACTCACGTTAGCCARMCAGAAAGATGAGTGGACTGCAGATGAGAAATTAAATTAAATAAGTTAAGAATCAACACAACTGTAGTAGATGAAGTTAATTAGTTTAAAGATGTCACATTATTCTGTTGTTTTTGTTCCTTTCATTTGATGCATTAGAGAGTTTTCGGTACGTATAAAACTGAAGTTAAAAGTTCACTTTTCCTCCTTCCCAAAAGATGCTGCCTTTAAATGTTTGGAACTTCTAAATGTTTGTGTTTACATTGAGTTTCCTCTATTTGGAAACTATTTATGCTACAGTACTTTCAGAGGACTAGTTTTAACCTCTCTGTACCACCAGTTCAACATTTAGATATTGTTTTTCTACATATTGCTGCTTCCTTGTGAAAGTTTTAGTTTGTGTGTTGCAGGCACCTTATTTATCCTTCACCACATTCTATTTGATGTGTTTATTTAGCTAGTTTGGCTGTATCTGACAAATTTCAGCCTCATACAGTGTTTTTTTAACCCAGGCATCTGGCTCGTCCTTTTTACCAAACGGGTTCTCGCACTGACCATCACCTTCTGCAAATAAAACAATGTTTACCTGCTTTTAAAACCTCCTGAATGAGCCTCTGTATCAACGAGCAAAGTTGAAAAACCCGGGGATACTTTTTTTAATATACATAAAATGGATTTTTTTCCCCCAAATGTTTGTTTTTATGGTTATAAAAACAGACAAGAATCAACATCAGGGCCTGAGCTGTGCAGTTCACCGGGTTCAGCTTCATTCTACGTCCTTTCAAACTTTAAAAGCTGTGCTATGACGACTTGGCAATTTTTGCTCCTAATAGGGTCTCTGGGTGCAGCTGAACAGTCTTTTATGCTTTGGAAGGTTCCTAATGGGGTGAAATGACCCAGAAGTTTTTAAGTGGCAGTTGAGGTAGGAGTTGGTTGTAGCCTCTACATGCTGATAAGGAGTTCCAGTGATTCTTTAATGGTCTTCTTCAACACTCAATACAGCATATTTTTATTCATGTAAAAGCTGTATTAGCACCTATTTATAAGTTGTATTTTATAGCTCATTCTGCTTAATTATTGTCATGCAGTCATAAATGAAACTCCATGAGCTATTTTAGAAAACAGGATGAGTGATAAAGTTTGTATGAAGGGATGAGAGGTTTGTTAYCCTTTTCATAAATCATAAAGTCTTAATTCTCTTTTTTTTTTGTGTTCGTCTTTCTAGAAAGCAGCCAGGTTGCCACCACCACCACCACCACCATCCCAGCCCCAACGCCCAGCTACTGCCTCACCTCCAACGGGCGCCTTTACGAGGAGGGTGACAGCTGGCACGATGGCTGCCGGGACTGCTTCTGCCACTCGGGACGGGAGATGTGCGTGCTCATATCCTGCCCCATGCCCAGCTGCCCTCATCCTGTTGTCAAGCCTGACCAGTGTTGTCCCACCTGTGAGGGTATGTTTCAGTCTCCAGTTTTTTTTCTGCAACCAGATTATTTCTGGCTGCTATAGAGCAGGAATGARCAAGTGTTGGCCCGTGACTTCTGTCCAGCCCCACAGTTAGCCAAAAATATCATAAAATTGTCTTTATATACTGTATAAAGATAGATAGATACTATATGTATATATGTCTGCTAAGGAGAATTTTGAAATAAGTTGCCACTACAACACGTTGCACAAAGCTAAATATGAGAAGTGTACTGAAGTCACAAATACATAAACAGCACAGACTTTTTATGAGAACCATACAGGAGTCTGCACTCCGAGTGTTTTATGTCGTTCCACTTCGGCTCGCTAAAATAAGTGTTTAGYTTTTGCTTACTTCAAGCATTTTGTATTCATATTTATTAAATAAGAGTGCAACAGTTCTGAAAGAAATAGACGTTACTCGTGTTCGTTACCAGGATGTGTGCGAAATCATATTGAGAATGTGCAAATGTAATGTGAGTGTGAAAGTAAACCACACAGAACCGAGAGCTCTCGCTGATAACCRGTTTAATGCAGTACCAGGAAATCAGACCGAAATCAGGAAATGACCAGAATATATAACATTAGCTTCAGGGCAGGACTCTGCCTATTGATTACGTCATCAGTGTAGGGGGGCCCCTGTCTTTGTCAGAGCCCTGCCCACTAACAAAGCAATCTATCCTATTGATTAAAAGTTCAAATGTGTTGTATTTGTTACCAGGAATGTAACTATTAATATAGAATCATCAAGTTAATTATAAATCACATTTATCAGTCATTACTAGGGCTGCAACTAATGATTATTTAAACAATCGATTAATCTGTTGATTATTTTTTCGATTAATCGATTAATCGGCCAAATCATTAAAACGCTTAATTACATGAATTTGAGKAGATATAAATTAAGTTAACTCCTTAAGGATTCAAGTTATTGATAATGAATTAATCTGAAGTTGATTTATCTTATAGATTGATTAACAGTTAATTAATAAGCAGCCATTTAAAAAAAGGAGTTTTCTCTTGAATCGAGAGGGTCTTCCCATAAAATGAATGATTTTTTTATAATCTCCTGAATTAAAAAACAGAAGCACATAATACATATTTTAACAATTTATTTTTCCAGCTGTTTTAAATACTGACAGTTCTATCATAAAACAAACTATACTATGTGTAGTGTAATTACAATCAGTGTATTACATAAACCCCAATAATTCCTTCAGTTCCACATCCATTTCAGCATGAAATATTTTTAAGTTACTGCACTGTTGGTTTAATAAACATATACACATTTTTAAAATAGCAATTTTATTATGTTTGGATAAGTGTGCAGTAGAGGTGCAACAATACATGTACCCGTACCGAGCTGTATCGAACCGTATCGAACAGTGCTGTATTGAACAATACAGATTTTAAAGATTTACTTTATTAACATGTCTTCTGAAGATGCTCTGTGTTAAAGGATCAGTGGATCTGTGTTTGACTACTCCACCTAGGCTGCATTTTTGAGCGCAGGTCCACTGAGAAACTTGCTGTTTCAGCAACATTTAATTAAAAAAACTGTACTTTTGAGGTTAAACAAATGTTCATAATTAATATAAATAAATTACAAGTTAAAAGGGGCATGGAGATTTCTTTTTTTTGTATCGAAAAAATATCGAACCGTGAGACTAAAGTATCGAACCGAACCGAACCGTGAATTTCCTGTATCTTTGCACCCCTAGTGTACAGCTCTATGTGGCCCTCTGTTAGCATCAACAAAAAACCTAGGCCCCCTTCCATCATTTAAGTTGCCCATCTCTTGTATAGACAAATATGTAATAATTTGCTGTTTTAACAAATGAATGATTGCAAACAATGTGGAGATTTTATAAAGACAATCACATTCATGTGCACTCATGGCAGCAAAATCTCCAAACAGCTTCCCCAGCTCATCATTTAGTTTTTACTTCCTGTCTCTGCAAACATGCAAAGTCGCAAATCTCCACGTGCTTCTCTGGAACTGAAAGACATCCAGATCTACGTCTATTCCCAACTCTTCGTTTCACAAGTGATATTAAGAGAGGAGTGACTCAGTTGGCTGTTCAAATAGGAGGGAAAGATTGTTTTCTAAGTTTCAGGAGCAAAGCACTGAGTCAGGGGACGCCAACGTAACTCAYTGCAGATGTTTGCTACTCTGCTGGACAGTAAAGATGTTTTCACTCACGGCCTGAGGCTTCCTTTTAAACGATGGTCAAAGCAAACTGTTTGTCACTATTTATTTTTTAAAGAGGCTTATTTCACTTCACTATATAGCAGTTATTGTTAATGTCAATACCTTTTTTCTACTAATGAAATCTTCTGTTGAGAAATGACAGCGTTAGAACATTTTTAGTCAAACCTCAAAACCTTAAAAACCTTTTCTCCAATAGATGAGTCCGGCAGCGGCCAGCCAGAGGTGGTCTGCAGAGCACCTGGCGGGGAGTTTTACGTGGAGGGGGAGACCTGGAACCTGGACGAGTGCACACGCTGCACCTGCAGGAAGGGCCGCGTCCTGTGCGACACCGAAGCATGTCCACCGGCTCTCTGTCAGACCCCCATCAGGAACAAGGACACCTGCTGCCATGTGTGCCCAGGTAATAAAAAAAATGAGGAAAAGAAGGGGGTGGTTTCAGGAAGGAAAACGAGGGCGAACGAATTTAGCGCAAGTCGAAAATAAAACTTGGAGGGGAAGCAGCTGTTGATGTGAATCTGCAAGTGGTTTCGGAGGGTCTTGCCTGTTGCGCTGGTGGGCAGTTTTATGTCAGGCACACAGGCTCATAAAGAAACCAGCCAGGACCGGTTGGGTTTACATAGAGATCCTTCAGGAAGGCAGCACATGTGGCCTGTTTTCACCCAACAACCCACAACAGAGGCTTGTCTTAGGCTGTGATTGCTGGAAGGGCAAGAATGTAATCTTTAGAAATCTCCTCCGGTTGTGGGAACACAAAAGTGTTGACACGAACGTACTGTGCAGGCAAACCGCATGCGCAAGTTATTTACAACCAAACCCAAACACTTACGTATCTCTTACATGTTTATAAACTTATAAACATAATTTCCTAGGCATGAGGCCCACAAATCAGCAATGCACGACTGCGCCTGTGAGAGCTGCTCCTTGGGAATGTCAGCCCGCCTTATCGCTGCATCTCCCCTCACAAAAGCAGACTGTCAGAGGCCGGGCTTTGATATATGTATGGGCCCGGTCACCAGGAATGTGGGAATAATACACATCTCAGTGACAGCCCTGTGATGAATGTGTACAGTAGAGAACCTAGTGTGTCACAGGTCATGAAAAGGCCACAGAGCTCAGACCTGCAGGGGCCGGGCGGGATGGAATTACCAGAGATAAAGTCCGAGGCCGAGCTGACATCCATCGTTTAGCATCACTTGTTTTTGTGTTTAACATGTAGCGAGGTATCTAATCATGAAAACAGCTCTTACGGCTCAGTAACCTTGTAAAGTTGACATATTTATCCAGGTGAACCAATTAAAGGAGCGACGTCCTGATCAGATTATGTGTTGGGGATGACCCTCAGCTAATACTGTGTCTCATTTTAGCTCAGAATTTGTAAAACTGACTGAGTTAGAGATGGGTTTTTTTTTTTGTTAGCTGATCAACTCCAAAATTAATTAACATCCAATGATTCCTTTCTAATGGTTTCATTAAAATCTGTCCTAAATATCCATTTTCCTCTCCAAATTTTAGGTCAAWACTTGCAAAATTGGCTGAATTCTAGCCATTTTTGTGCTTTAAAGGGTGAGTTGGCTGTGGCAGCCATCTTGAATTGGATTGATTCCAAAAGATAACTGGTTATAAAGATACATTCATTGATTACATTCTACAGGTTTTATTAAAATTCATTCAGTGGTTCATGACATATTTTGCTAACAGATGAGCAGAGTTGACTAATATTTTATACTGAAGTTTTAAGCAAAGCTTTTGTCCAAGGATTAGCACATAAAGTATATGTGTAAAACTGGCATTGTGGCACAGCCACAGCTATATCTACTCCAAATTTTAGGTCAATATTTGTAAAATTAGCTGAATTATAACCACTTTTGTGCTTTTAATGGTGAGTAGGCTGTGGCAGCCTTTTTGAATTGGGTTGACRCCAATACAATACATCCAATGATTATTTTCTACAAGTTTAATTAAAATTCATTCAGCTGTTGATGAAGTATTTTGCAAGCAGTCAGGCGCGCAGATGCATTTCCATCATAACCCTTTGCACCCCTGTGCTCTTCACCTGCAGAGGAGACGCTGAGTCCTTTGCTGCCAGTAAACAGCAGCCAGCAGCAGTACTGCATGACCAGCGAGGGGGACGTGCTGCTAGCAGGGGACTCCTGGAAGACCAACGCCTGCACCAGCTGCACCTGCAACAACGGAACCATTCAGTGTTTCTCTCAGCGCTGCCCGGCTGCCAACTGCAGAGTGCCGGTGCTACGCAAGGGCCAGTGTTGCCCACACTGTCTCGGTGAGTTCATAGGTGGGTCCCTAAAAACAGGAAGCTGCTTCAAAATGTACACTACACTGGTCCRAAAGTTAGGAGTCAGAATGCTTCATGTGTAAATGAGAGAACAACCGACGGTATGCCACAGCGTTTGTTCAACCCGGACAATCGGGCACTACCAAACACAATCGCTCCCAAAACACTCCATGTGACACATTCACACAGTCCTGTTGGAGTGGCGAACATTCCTCGAGCATCCGCACATTCACACGTGTTTCCTGTCGCCGGCTGGGTTCGCCTGCAACGGTTAGGCTTGCAGCAGCACAGGAAGGCAAAGCTCCCCGTCAGCTTTTCCTATAGAAGAAAACCCCAGCATAGCTCTCTATTGTTCCCTCTGACATGTGGCTGTTTTACCTGACTTTTTTTTTTTTTGAGGGGGTTTTGTTTTTGTTATTTGCCTGGTGGAAAACAGAACATTTTTCTCTTTTACGTAATGCCTTTACAAAGCGGTTTAGTGGAAGTCAGATTCTATAAACACAGCTTATCAGCTGAGACAACAGGGAGTGTAAACACAAACTGGACTTGTTTATTCCTTGGAAGAGCTACATAACACTACTGGCATCTTACTTCTATGTGAACAGATGTGACGACGTCGTTGCCAGTGATAGTGTCCACCAGCTCTCCGAAGACAGAGGCCACCACTGCAGGGGGGGACGCACCGCGGATCACCACAGTCACTGTCCCACTTGTTATTGCTGACACAGGTATCTGCTAAACAAAGCTTCATCTGACCACATTTTGTTTGTTATTTAGGATATTTATCTAACTCTTCCTGCCAATCCCTGTGAGTGTTTATACAGATGACGGAAAAGATTTAATAATGTGAAATGTATAATTTGAGAACTGGGATTGAAGAAGCTAGAATGATGGTTTTTATTCTGAACAACTGGACCTGCCAAAAGGCTGATCGTTCAAGGAAGCTGTTTTCAATTTAGATTTTGTAAAATGATGCAAGCATAGTCGTTTTTCTAGAATGGATATTTACTTCTACTGTRGAAGACAAAAAAGTGATCATTTTAACGAATTTATAAACACAATGGAGTGCATATCTACAACTGATTGTCAGGCCAGTTCAAGATGGAAGAACATTATCAATCTCACAAAAGTTTGCATTGTTGTGTGAGATTAAGATTGTGCAAAAAGTCTGTAACAAGGCTAGACCAAATCAACGTAAGATGRTTTTAGTAAGGTGCAGGCGATTTGTTAATCCTTTAGACCAGTGGGTCACAATTATTTTCTGTCATGCACCCCATTCCAAAACTGAAACGCTATTGAGAGCCTGATAATATTTAAATATTTATCCGTATAAACCACTGTATGATGTTCTGGCACCAGCATTCTGCATATAATCACCTGAAAATGGTAGGGAAAACTCTGCATTATGTAAAAAAAGTAGGGCTGTCAAATGATTAATATTTTTAATCTGACTAATCCCAAAGTAGCTGTGAATTAATCATGATGAATCTTAAATTGAATATACATTTCTATTGCATATTTATAAAATAAATTACTTGAGTTATTAATTAGTTTTAATGTTTTTATTCAGAAAATAAAACGGATGCTTAGACATTATTTTTTGAATATAAAGCAGGACCWAAAAATGCTCCAAACATATTTGAGTCAGTTAAATGTTGTGCAGAATAATGAGGTTAAATCAAGAATTCAAGGATTTTCATTCCAAATGAACATGAGGAGTGAAAGATAGATACTAAGGTCACAGTTGTCAGCAAAACATAAATAATAATAAWAAAAAAAGCCATAAGAAGACAAAAAGAAAAAGAAAACTGTACATAACGTGCTACACATGGAGTTTTTTATTTTATTTTATTTTATTTAACCTTTATTTATCCAGGTAAACTGTTTGAGAACCACTTCTCATTTACAAACATGGCCTGGCATGCACTGAGTGCATTGCAATATACAAACCTACAWATTCAGTCAAAGTAAAGTGAGTGTAAATTTTAATCACGATCAATCGAGATTAAAAATTTTAATCTATGCCCATGTAGCACTAAAATTAATCAGAGTTAACTYGATTAATTTCACAGCCCTGAAAAAAAGACAAGTATTATCTTTTACATTTATTTTGCTGTGTTAAATCATTAATTTATAGTTTTAAATAACTTAAAATCTATTTTATTTTAAATAAAAAAACATTGGTTTATTTAAAGATATGTGAGGTATCTTAATTTCTTTGGTGCTCCTTTTTTCAAGGCCAATGAATTGTAAAAAAGAAAATGTTTTATTTTTATTAACTTAATGGTTCCCCTTGACACCTCACTGTGTCCCACTGTTTGGGAAGCACTCCATTAAACTAAATTAGTGTTGTTATTATATATATTTTTTTCTGTCTCAAAGATGAGCCAGGTTTGGGTGAGAACTACCCCAGTCAAACAGAGATGGCCCTTGTTTACCAATCRGCTGCCTGGATCCTGGCTGGCCTCCTCCTGGCCATCATCATCTTCCTCATCGTGGCRTTGCTCATCAACAAGAAGAAGAAGTGGGTGCAGATGTCCTGCTACAGCGCACCCAAGAAGGTGAGAGGTCATCTGAAAATGAAAAAGAATAGAATCGTAAAGTACCAGCCTAGAGCTGGGTTTAATTATAGGCCCAGGTTTTTTCCTTGACCTTCCAGCTKTTTCACCCCAGCTGTCAGGACTCTGGGATAAATGTGGCTTCCCTTTGCCCTGTGCTTTCAAACAGAAAAAAAAAAGGTCATGCCACTAATAAAATCCTAACCTTTAAACGAATCCGCAGTGTTAAAAAATGAACTCATCTCCTATTTTAGAACCAATGAGTAGGGTAGCATAAATCTGTCAGCTGCGACCCAAACCACAGTGTCAACTTGTCCTTTTTTTTTTTCGCCCCTTCCCCAGGCGGTGATCCTGAAAAAGCACATAAACAAGAACTCCGTCATCTACATGGAGCCCTCGAAGGAGAACAAGTTTCAGAACGTGAAGAACGACTGCGGCATCATCCACTTCGCTCCAGACATCAGCTCCCCTGACAAGATGACCATCCCCAGGGCCAAGCTGAGCCTGAACAACGACTGGACGCCCCGTTAAAAAAATACAGCAGTAAAAATAAAATAAAATAAAAACTCTCCGGATCAGAGCTGCTGGTTGGTTTGTCCCAACCTTCCCTTTGTGTTATAGTCAGCTCCAGGATGCTCAGCAAAACACTGTTTCCTTCATCACGTGTCCGTCGTTTTTCTGTTTGGACGTTCAGGTAGAGTGACACGCTGAGAAGTGGACATGTTCAGGACACAGAGCTTGGACTGTGCTTTTAAAAAAAAAAAAGGAGCAACCAGAGTCATCTTTGACTGTAAACACTGTAATATCACTGCTTCTTATTGCCTCCGTTAAAACTGGAACTAATGGAGGTTGAATAAAAAGCTTTAGGACAGGGGTTTGTTTTTTGGAATGTGGTTTAAATGGGATATCGGGGACGCTAACCCCCAGGAAATGCAACGGTGCATCACGAATGTGACCAAAGAATAGWTGAATTGCACTGCAGACCCCCAGAATAAAACTCCTGCTTTAGAATGTGTGGTCTCTACCTTAGTTCTTGTACATAAATCTTTTTTACAGTATTTGTATTAGATGTTGTGTTTTCTTTTCCACCTCTGGTTTCATTATGAGTGTTTTTAACTGCCTGTCTAGACATTCCCTTTTCCCTCTTATGCGAAGGACATGCCTCACAAAAAGCTTTGTCTGTTTTCAAACAAAACCCAAAGTCCTWTGTTTTGCCTTTTAAAACGAAACAAATGTTTTATTCGAGTCAGATCGTTTCATGAACAGCAATAGAGGCAAAAAAGTTGCCATGTTTTTCACCTGGATCTGTGAAGAATGTCTTTGATGTCTCACTTCATTCCCAGCTGTGTTCCTTAGCTGCTTACACACGTATTTATTCGTAAAGCTCGAATTCTACAGCCGTAATGCGTTTATATATATTTCGATAACTCTTAGCCCGTTGTGTTAGACGCAGAACTTTTCTGAAAAGCCAGTGAATGAAAAAAAAGGTCTCTGCGGGATTCCTGAACGGATTAAGGCCCTAATCAGGGATTAAACAGGTATATTAAGTACACAGAGATGCTGTTGAAACCAGAAGCCCCGTCTCGCTCTGGCCAGTACAGGGAAGGACAGATTCTGGGAAGCGTTGCGAAACCAACTCCGGGGCTTGTTTTTTTTTTTTTTTATCAAACCTTTGTGTCCATTGCCAATATCCCGATTCAGAGGCAACCTTGATGCCAAAATTGGTTCGAAACCAATTCATGCTGAAGTGTTTGCAGTACATGCGTATCTGAGTCATGTGCTTTAAAGTGA
Organism: Austrofundulus limnaeus; assembly: GCF_001266775.1. Classification (NCBI taxonomy): domain Eukaryota; kingdom Metazoa; phylum Chordata; class Actinopteri; order Cyprinodontiformes; family Rivulidae; genus Austrofundulus; species Austrofundulus limnaeus. The sequence continues at coordinate 48,192 of NW_013953549.1, forward strand.
AGAGGCGACTGTAAAAGCTTGCGCCATTTTTTTCTTTTTGTTTGTTTTTCTATGTGTAAAAACTTCCGATAAGTAGAAAACAAGAGTAGCTTATTTATTTTTTCACATAGCTTTATTTATTAATACTATAGTTTGAGATTCTTCTGTTTTTTTTTTCTTTGGAAAGTGAACTTTTAAGTAGCCAAAGCTGATGTACATTGTAGACTCTTTACCATTTCTATCGGCTCTATTCTAGGCCTTATTTATTTTGTTGTTGCAAATCTTGTAAATATGTTCCTAGATTATTGTTATGCTGTAACATTTTTACTTATTTAAAAAAATAAATAAATGTGTGAACCAAAGTGGCTTGTGCGGATCAATGTTGTTTCCTCGAGGAGCGGTGATGTCATTGGCGATGGTATCAGTTTGTGGTTTTGCTTCGCCAACATGCCCGAGCACATCTGGATCCGGACTCGTGTGCTCCCAATGGGAYTTTGTCTTCTTTTAGCTCCTTTTTATCGGATCGCTTTCTCTGGTTTTCCAGTTGCTTTCTTATCTCAGTAGCAGACGCTGATGGGTTTAGAGGGGAGTGGAGGGTTGAGTGCAAACAAATAGGAAGACCTCTAAATCCATTTACTGGGTTGATAAAAAACTTGAAAAAGACAAAAGATGCAATAAACTAGATCTGGAAACCTTGATAATCATATCCTGCTGATTGGACTTGTACTGAAAAAGCACATTTGCAAGCTTCTACAGATCCACTGAGGTCAGTTTTTAATGCTAAATACATCAAATCCAGCAGAGCAAACTGTCAAAATGTGTCTGATTATTCTTGAATTAAAAGGAATGAACCCTGTTTTATACTTTATTATTTGGATTTGGTATTGGTATAAGAATTGAATAACTTAAAAAAAAATAATCTCACTAAGATTAATAGGGCCAGACCATGATACTAACATCACATCTCACCACTAATTGTTGGGCAAAATGTGGAAAATCTTAAAAGTCAAATACCACAACAGCTGGTGTAGTAAAGCTTGATATAAACAGTTTATTGTGAACATATTGAGAATGATTTGACATATTTACRCTCCAGTCTCTTTACACAAACACACAAAGCAAGTTATAACATGTTGGGAAAAACTGATTTATTCCTTCTGTCTTCTACTCATAATCCTCAGATAGCCCTTTTCGTTTTTTCAATTCTACGGTTCTATTAAGGCAGTATAGTCCAGTAAACCTTTTGTCTGAAGCAGAAAACATCAAAAGGTTTTTAGGAAATCGGCAGAGTTTGGCTCTAATAGCTGAATGATCATTAAAACAAAGTCACTTGTGTCTTTGGGGGTCACATTTTCCAAATGAAACGAGGTATAAATCGGTCCGATCTCCACGCAGATTCTGGAGGTTCACAGATAAAAACAGTCCATGAGAGTCGCCTGGACCTCTGGCAAAATCAAATCCTTTCCTGGCCAGAGGAGCCCCCTTCGCTTCTCACAAAAGGATCTTGTAGTAGTCATCTTTGTAGCTGTATAGGACCACCACAGCCACCCTGAAAAGGGACAACATGTGTTTGTTATAAAAAAAAAACAAGGGGGAAAAAATGATGCTAGCCTTCCAAAGAGAACATCTTAAAACCAGGACAGTGAAATTCATCCAGGAGGGTTTCTGGGAACTTTATTAGAAAAGGAGACAACTCTGCCAGGAGTCATCTCAAGGGGAGGTTTTGTAACTGAAGGAAAACATAAATGTGGTTTCAAAACTATTCAACTGAAGTGTTTTTATAAAGAAAAAGTGTTATTAATAACCAATTACAACCTCAATACTAAAAATAGTTGTGAAAGTTGTGCGTAAAATGTAAATAAATAGTTAATGAAAGGGTTTTTAAATCTCATAAACATATATTTTATTCACAATGGAACATAGTAAACATCAAAAAAAGATCGTCAGTTATCAGTGTACACTTCAAAAGCCTGCCTCACTGATGATATGGAGGTGCTTTAGCGCCTATGGCAGGGCTATTCAGCTAAACTACTCGGGGGTMCACAGCTTCTGAAAACCAACAGCTAAAGCGGCAGTTATCCTGGAAATTATTGTCATTACGTACATTTACTTTACCATTTCAAATCTAGTTTACTTTAAATTAACTCATCGGCAGGCACAMGGAGTACAGCCCCGTCATAAATCAGCAGTTCCAAAACTTTTCAGCTTTTGACTCATAAAATAACAGCAGAGACAACTAATTTTAGTTGATAAACATTGGTATCAGGTCAAATAAACAAGGCTGTAGTAACAATATTTATTATGCTATTTTAAATACACTATCCTTACGCTTTTGTAACAACTAAGGCAAAAAAAATGTCATTAGTCCTTTTAAAATGGAATTAACGCAAAATATCTGTTCAGGACCCCAAAATGAACGAGAAGGGGTTATCTGTGGAATAAAAGTGGGCGTGTCAAAAGCATAAACACTGTGGGCTACRAGGCCTACATGACGGTATCCTWAGAYCCTGCTTGATGTCTTTACAGCCTGACCCTGACCCCAACACTAAGGTTAACCAGGAGAAATGTGACCCAAGTAGGGGTCTCCAGAAAAAGTGGTGCCGTACAGTAAAGCCCCTTTTGTTCTTGTCCAATGAGGTGGTGCCGTACGGTATCGCCCCTTTTTTGCTTGTCCAGTCAGGTGTGTCCCTTTAACAAAGTCCATCAAATCAGGTGTGTCGCTTTAGAATCGCCTTTTCTTGTGACACGCCCACTCGTCCGCAAAGACCCCTACTTGAAATGAACCCCAACTTTGGGAACCACTGATCCATATAATGGGAACATCTGAGATATATATATATATGTTGAAAAGCCCTGGCCTATGGCATGGGCATATTACACATCTGATAAAGCTGAATGAAACACAGAGTTGAATTACATAGTCCTGTAACCGGTGGGTTGCCGGTTCAATCCCCTGTTCCAGTCGACTAAGTCGTTTTGTCCATGGGCAAGACATTTCATCCTCCTTATCTGCTGCTGGTGGTCAGAGGGTCTGGTGGCATCGGTGCATGGCAGTCCTGCCTCCATCAGTGTGCCCCACGGCAGCTGTGGCTATGAGTGTATGAATGGTTGAAGTGTAAAGTGCTTTGTACTCTGTAGAGTCTTGATAAATTTCAAACCATTTACCATTTTTCTCCAAAAACTTGCAATAATATTCCTCATTAACTCTAACGGCCTTCTGGGTTTAGTGCTGATTAGCGAGTGTCAGCAAGACGACACRTGATTCAGTGCAAGGCACGGCTGAGGACAAGTTGAAACAGTAGTGAAGATAGATGTTTACAYGCAGGTCTCCCCTGCAATCGTTTTGACTCAAAGGAAAGGTCACCGACTGCAAAGCCCTGGGAATAAGTTTTGTTTAGGATCCTGCAACAGCAACGTGGCTTCTGTGAAAGCCCTTTACCCCACTCATCTGGCGTCGGTTGCCTGTGCCTCACATTTAAAGAAAACAGCTACACAAAAGGACACAAACACAAGCTGAATGTACCCATTGTTGCCTCTGTGTTGCTCATTTATCAGTTGAGTCTTTTACCCCCTCCCTAYCCAAAAATGTCAAGTCAAACACAAAGCAGAGGCAGAAAATTAAAAACAAATGCTCTTGGAGACACTTTGATTCCCCCCCACACCCCCTCCCCACTTGTTACCGTCTCATTTATGAAAGAGGAGAATCAGCTCTGAGTACTCGCAGCTCACTGTCAGGGGGGAGCTGGTCTACGTCAGTCAGCTGAGGTGTTATGAGCCAGACACCACAAGACCAAACAAGGCAAAAAAAAAAAAAACTTTTCCAGATTTCACCTCAGGAAATAGGATCAACAGAGGATTTAATGTTTTACAAGGCAGTGGTTATCTGTCTAACAGCTCACTTTGAAGGTCTGACTGTCACTGTTACACCTGGACTGTGTGGGCTTAGCTGCAGGTTGGGAGTGGCAGCTGCCTGCACAAGGAAGTGGCTTTTAAAAGGTATTGTCTTTGGTTTTCATTTAAAGAAAAAATAAAATTAAAAACTAGCTAAATATGAAAAAAGGAAAAGCATAAAAAAAGGTTAGTCATGCTCTTTTCAACAAGCTTTTTCCTGTTTGTGTTTAAAGCCAGGCTGAGTTCCCATGGCAGCGGTGAGCTGTTTGGTTCTTTCAATGCAACTTTCACTTTTAAATCTCTGTGAATTAAACAGACTATCTTCATCTTTTGTTTGACAGGAAACAGAATAAATGCACTTTTTGTTTTACCCAAACCCAAACTTTAAGATAGGCTTCCTGTCACATGTGACGGCRTACCTTTTTGTAATTTTAAAGTTGTAGATCTCATCGCAGATGGACTTCAGGTAACGCTGCTTTGGGAGACGAGACAGCAGAGTCTTGACGCTACTGTTGAACTGTTCTTCACTTTCAAACTGGGGAATAAAAAACACAAAACATAAAGTGCAGGCATAAAAATATTGCTACATTAATACATATATTGAATACATTAAACATTTGACAAACATTAAAGGAGACATGGCATACTTTTAAATTCTTATTTTTTACATTAAATCATTCAACTGGGGTCTTTATAAAGTGAAACTGAAATATTTTGGTCTGAATTAATATTGCACGAAGTAGGCAGAAGTAGTTRGGGAAAAAGAAATGGATGAAAAAATAAAAATCAGGAATCAGTGTTCATACAAAAAGACTTGGAACAAATKAAGTCTCATATATCAAAAAAGTGTAGACTCTCCACACTCAGAACATCATATTTGATGATAAACCTCAAAAAATTATAAAGCATTAGAGAACAATTAAACATTTTTTAAACATTTCACTGTGTTTGTGTGATTTGTAATAAGTAACGTTAAAAAGTACTTCCTGATGATAAACTGTTTTTTTTACAAAAGTGCTGCTGAGGCCAGCCTGTGTATGTTGGCCCATTTAGTATGGAGAGRAGGACTTTGCTTATATAACCGCAGAGTTGAGAATATTTCTCTGCTCTCCCCTTTAAAAAAATATCTTCACTTTATATAATTAGTCGTCATGGAACGGATTCTGGAACTTTATGAGCAAAAATCTTGGTAACGASTTTGGAATGTGGATATAAACACCTTCTAAAAGTGTGTTTTGTTAAACAGTGCACGTCTGTCACACACGTGAGCCTTGTGGAACGAGGTGAGGGGGGGAGAGGAGCTCAACACTTCCATGACTGTGTCAGGCTGTGGGTAAGTGCAGGGGAGTTCCCTCACTTCACTCCCCACAGAACAGAGCTGTAAGGAAGGAGACGGGATTCCCTCTTCCTGTCTAGGATCTTGACCTTTGCTGGCTGTTCTTTCCATCGCCGCACCTCCCGCCCAGCCTTTTATTAACTGTGTTGTGCTTTTGATGAAGCTAGTAAYGGAGCGGGGACTAACCTCCAGAGACAGGAAGTTGATCAGAGTTTCCTTTGGCAGGTCCACCTGTGGAAWAAAGAATAGGGGGGTTGGACTAGAAAGCCTTATCTCACAATCCAAATACACAACACAGAACACAAACACTTGGTTATTTTTATAGGAAGCATCGTATTCTGCAAAAATGGAAAAAACAAACAAAAAAAAACACCCTCTTACACTCATTCGTCTGTCTACATAGGATATGTTCAGAGTACTGACATGCACCAGCAGATTTATGAGCCTGTGTAACTGCAGCAAGGTGATTTTGTCAGTTGGGTTGTGTTTACTGTTCCGTCGCACATAAAGCCAAGATCCAAACAACTCTGACATAACATTTGAAATATGAAGCAACATTATAATTAAGACAAGCAGGAAGATTTACTTCAAGAGAATCTGTCCATGAATCTGCAACTCAACCACAAATAAACACAATATGGCAGCCATTTACAATCCCCCCACCCCACCACCACCACCCCCCAAAGTGACACGGGCGCTGCCTTCTGTTTAGTGCTCATTGTTCTGCAGCAACTGGAAAATATTCACAGGCTAGCCATCTCCCCACCAGCCGGGGGTCGGGGGAGAAGGCCAACACTTYATAAAAGGGGCAACTCCTCGTGATGTTTGTTGTTTTAGCTATCCAAAGCTTTTTCCTCTTTCTGTGATTTCACACATGAATTCAGCAGATAAGGTGGGAGAGCAAGGGGGGAAAAAAAAAACAGACTCAGGCCTGGGAGTGATAACGGGGGATAAATAAACAGTGGACTTACAGCAAGAACCTCAATGTCATTGCTCTTGTTCTGCAAATTGCTACCAAGGTTCTGTAATCTGCTTTGAATCTGAAAAGAGAAAAATAAATAAATAAATAAAAAGGGGGGAGAGTGTGAGAGAGAAAAACAAACGAAGCATCAAAAGAGAGGGAAGTAAAGGATAGTTGTTCCCATGAACATAAAACAGTTGCGAAACAAACTTCACATGCCATCATTTCCAATTAAAATCGTTGCTGTGACACTTTTTCTTTCTAACAATTTTATGTTCAAAGCAAGACACGCAGGGAAGCACAAAATAAGTTGCTGGCACAAAATATGGGTGTGACTTTTATTTGCTAGTTTGCTTGAAAAGAATGCATATCGTCCGCCGCCTTCCACGCCAGAGCTTTAARCACAGATCATCTCATGATCAGAAGGGCTGGACGATATGGCTAAAATTTATATCACAATGTAACTCCTAATTTCTATTGATACAATATAATTTTGATATTGATACAATCAATAAAAAATGTCAGAAAAACTGCCAAGAACAGCAATATTTACTGTACCTAAAAACCTGATGTGATTTTTAAAAAATCTTTAAATGGAATGTCTCAAATTTACTTTATTACGAGTCATAATTTAATTGTTGATGTCTGAAATAAGTTTAAGATAGTAATTTAATGCAGATATGCAGAATTAAGAGCCTCCAAAMAACTTAATGGTTAATCTRACCTCATTAATACCAGTCWGAATGTAAGAAGAGATACACAAATAGGTATTTTGCCTAGTCAAAATTTGATTAGAGAAATCTGGAATGTAAATGTGGTGAGGCTGATTTAATGTCAAAACAGCTTGCCATACACGTCTATGTTTGCGGTATAAGCTTCATTTGTTTGATAGCTGCTATCGGGGAGATGGTGATATTTTAGGAAGAGGGCTTAAACTTTTAGGATGCTTCATTTTCAGTCACTCAGACTGTTCTCCACTGAGTGGAAATTTATCAGACGGTGAAAAGATTTGATGTGTTCACGAAGCGAGTCGGCACCAGACTCTGGCGAATTTTACAGCAGACCAAAAGCTGAAGTTTAGCAGACCATCGGTACATCCGAGGATTACTTTCTCAGAGTTTCAATAAAATCTGCCCACTGGTTCARGAGAAAAGAGACACATGCACACACAAACAGGTAAAAATGTATCAACAGTTTAACATTTGCAGCACAAACCTGAGTTTCGTATCGTCTCCTGGTGCTAGCAGAGACTTTCTCCGGGCTGATGACGTACACGTTCATATTTGTGTTTCCGCTGCTCCCATGCTGCTCCAAGCAGCCTGAAAACAAGTTTTTCCCACATTTACTAAATTGTACAGCAGTAGATCAAAAGTAGTTCCAACAACTGTACACATATTTTGTTCAAATGCTTTTCATTTTTTGTACCCAAACTAGTGTGAAACACAAAATGTTCTCGGTCCTTATTTTGTTGCTCTACATCATTCCGTCTGCACGTTTCTAAAGCAGCACTCTTGACGAATGCGTCCAGTACTGGTGAGTGTCACTACCTGTGCTGTTGAGCTGTGATCCTTTAGGGTTCTGGAGGGTCATGCTATCAGAGATTTCTCTGCAGGAAAACACAAACATTTATAAGAAACAAAGAAGAAACTTTTAAATCTGTCAATAAATTCTGAGCAGCACATGTTACAGATTCCTCCACCTGATGTTTCTCTCGTCAAAGAATTTGGTCCGACATTTCTGAACAATGTGGTCCACCAAGTCCGATTCTGGAATTCGCTTCTCGGACTGTCTGTCCTTTTCAAAGGATTTCACCTGGGAACACCAAATCACTTTAACATGTGCTAGTGTGTGCAGAACAACGAGCTTGTTGAATGTTTTCTACCATTTGAGCTAAAGTCGGTCTGTGGCCGAATTCATGCAAAAAATATGTCGGATATCGCTGAATGCATCAAGCTGGGACTAAAAATAATTGCAGAGTAAAGTTGTATTTACCTTCACATAGTTGCCCTCTTTGTCAGAGACGAGGACCAGACACATGATGCCTGCCAGCCTGCAGTGCTCCAACAACGTCTCCTGAGACTGGACACACAAAATTCACAAAAACTCATTGAAATGGACATCTTAGTTGRAACAATAAAAGAGAAACCRCATGATTTTATAACAGGACCTTGAGGATGCTGCCCAGTGTGACCTCTTGGGTCATGGCTTATTTTAAACTGCAGACAGTTTATAAGTTTAGTAAATGTTTCCTTCAATGAACAACCCAAGAAACACAAAAAAAAAAAAAAAAAAAAGGATTGCATCATTCAAGCGATAAAGTTTAAATCTGAATTTTAACTGATGCGGTTTTTGTAAGAAGATTTATGGAAACATGGCTCAGATCCCTTCTATTTTAATGGGTATCTATTTTAAGCCTGGAACCAGAGGAGCGGGCCATGAGCTGGGGCTTCGGACCAAAACCAAAGTTAGGCAAAACATTCAACAACGGCAATGAGCTTATGTGAACGTCGGCCCAATTCATTCTCATCAGCTTCAGCTTGGCTCCTCTGTTGAACTTGCAACACAAACCCTGCAGTGTGTGTCACATTTTACACTTCCTCTTTCCTTACAGTGTTTCTTACACTGACTGATTGAATTAAGTCAAAGTTAAGCTACTGCCTGGAGGCAAACGAGCTGCCCGGGGCTTTAGCTTACACCATGTGGAAAGGTTTGCCATATTTGGCTACTGAAAAGCTAAAAGAAACCGTCACCTGAGAAAGAATTAGAGATTCTGTCTGGTAAGACGCTTCCATGTGAAAAGTATAAACAAACGCCTGGCGAGGGGGTGGGGGGGGTTAACGAGGTGTTATCACCAGCTTTCCGCAGGTCAGGTCAAGGCGTGTGTAATCAACAAAAGCACATGACCTCATGATTTGGAATGTAATTGTTTTCGGTGAGAGCCTAACTTTCCTAATTACTTCTGAGGACTCCGAGGGGGGGAAAATGACGGTGGCCAACTGCTTGTGTCCTGTGCCAGCACAAAAGACAATGAGGACCATTAAAGCAACACATTCACCGCAGAGGTGGAAAGTTTGGACAACAATAGGTYATATCGAGCGGAGGAGGAAAAAACACGAGAGGCACTAAAATGCTGGCACGGCTTGAACAAACAGGGCCGAGGTGGGTTCGTCACATAAACATGAAGAATGTGACGGAAGCATGGCATCAGAGGAGCTGGAGCAGACGACAAATAGCTTCACTTTGAAAGGACGGCTCTCAGCTCAGTGCAACACCTTTTTGAAAAAGTGTGCCTGACAAAGAGGAAACAGTTTAACTACAAAGCACAGTCCTAAGATAATAAMCCAGGGGGGCTAAAATGAAAATCTATCCAAGGGAAGYGAATAACCTGCAGCAWTATAATACATGAAATACAAATACTTTTTAAGTAAAGTCCTTTTATTTTAATGATTAAGCTAGCAGCCCAATTTTTAGCCCATGRACATGGAGAAAGTTTGACGTGCGCTCAGGCAGCAAAAGCTCATTTCCAAAACTGATAAAATAAGAATATTTGGGGTCTTATAAAGTGAGATAACCTACAAGTGTATTAATCTGCCTCTTGTATTTGTATTCCATGTTTAATCTTAATATAATTCAAAGATAAAGTAAGCACCATGAGTGAAGACTATCTGCAAAACAGCCTCTTGTGTAGGCATTGGGTCAATGGACAAATAGACTCTAAGTGGAAATACAGTCTTATAAACAGGAGATTACAACGAAGTAACAAGGGCAACTGTTGGCAGGCAAAATCAAATGGCTTCGCGGGCCACTTTTGGCCCATGAGCCCCACTTTAGCCACCTCTGTAATACCCACATCTGAATCTTTCACAATAAACCTGCTGCTGATAAATGATCAGCTACTTTAAAGTCAGGTGTTGACCTCTGTAGGGGAGATAAGGTTACTGCAGCACAAAGAAAGGGCAAGAAGTTCAGTAACTTTCCGAGACAATCTCAAGCACCTCTGTGCAAGAAGCATTGCCTCTTTCTAGTCTACAGTATACTGCGTAGAGACAGTCACATAGGGTCGTAGAAATAGAAGAAGGATCGGGTTAACCAGGCTTAAACATTCAAATAGAAACTTTGCTTTTGCTGAACTAAACTGGCTTTTTTATTCTGAGGACTGTTGTGCTCATTCCTTCATTTTACATGCAAGTTATTATTATTATTATTTAGATATAAACAATAGAAAAAAGAACAATTTTAAGAAGGATCTTATAGCTCTTTGTTCCTAGCAGTTTGTCACAAAGACACCATTGACGTCATTTAGAAGTAGGTGAGATARGATGAGGGCAAGAGGAGAGCAGTGGAATTATGTTCTGCAGAGGATTGGCTGCCTGTAAAAGAATGTTTAATTTATGAGGTGTGCAAAGAAAYGAGTGTTCATCATTTTTCTGCCAATAATATCAAAGTAGCAAAATAAGATGACGTCGTACAAGTTGGTTTAAATGCAAACGAAATGTTTTTTGAGCAAATTGATAGTTTTTTAATTGAGGTTATTTAATTGATTTTCTAACCTGTGAGACATCRTAGGCAATGTCTGCAGAGACCCCGGTGCTCCACAGCTTCTGGACAACATTGATAGCTCTGGACATTGATGAATGTCCTACTGGGACCACCAACGCGTCACAGGTGCTCACTGTTGGCTGAAACAACAAAAACAAATAAATAAATAAAAACACAGATATGGTCACACCTAACTAGAACATAAAAAAAGAACTACTGTTTCAAAATCAACTAAAACTAGAAGAATGAATGAGTGTTGTCAGACTATTTTCTGCCTGAATCCAAAATAATAGAAAAGCATGTGCCTCCAAAAATAACTGCAGGGAGTCGAGGGCTGCACTGATCATAGTTATTAACGTGTTTCTAAAAGTGGCTGTGTGGCGGCGACGGCTGTAAAAAGCCATCATTAAATATGAAACTCTGCCTGCTGCTCCGTCATTACAATAATTAGGAATGTCAGATTTTAGTGTGTGTATGTGTGTGTGTGTGTGTGTGTCTCACCGGCTCCTCCATGCCAGCCATGGCAGCACAGATTTTGTCCAGAGCGATGCTGGCCCCCACTGCGCTGGGGATGGGGCCAGTGGGAGCTGGTCCTCGAAACTCCAAGATCTAATAAAGACGCAGTAGGTTGCATCATCAACACTGCTACGTTTGGAATAACTGTAATATTTATTCACCAGCGGCTGGATAATTTATTAACATCAGGCCAATTTATTTATTGTCTTTTAATTCCAAAATGTGGATGGTTGATTATAAAACCCACCAAGTGATCATAGCGTCCTCCAGCAGCCACTATATCAGGTACAGTTCGCTTTCGTTTCCTGATGAAGGCCACGAACTGGAAGATGACTCCAGAGTGGTGCTGAACTTTATACACCAAACCCAAGTTGACCACAACCTAAAAGTAAAAACATCTGCATCAGTAAGTAAACATACAGCATTTTATTTTGTCTCCTCGATTTCTTTTTTCCAAATCACCCTGAGTTTAACGCCGAGTTTGCGCAGAAGCACGGTGAGCTCCTCCAGGTCTTTGGCGCCCTGCTTGGCCAGCTGGGTGACGGCGGTCTTCTGTTTGGTGAGGGAGGTCAGCAGCGGGCCCAGTTCCTGCAGAGTCCCCTTCCCATTATCGATGTACCTGTACAGCGTCTGAAGCTGAAATCAACACGTGAGGAGAAAAGCCAGAGCTTGAGAGAACGATCACTTGCTGCTTGAAATATTAAAATCGAATTAGTGCGCACTTACACTGGTGGATGACAATGAAAAGTTGAAAAACTTGGCTTCCACTTCACGTCTGGTCAGCTTCTCATTCTGTAGCAAAAGCAGCCAAAATAAATATTTACACATTTGCTGCTGTATAGTATCATCATACTATGTTATCATGATAAAATAGTTATTAAACCTTAAAAGGTTTTTATATATAACCACGTATTGAGCAACGTCTGGGCCTGCACAGGTCTTAAAAGTTTCGACAATTGCAACCAATATAGAACAACTCATGGCATATATCAAATTACCAGTAGTGTGCAAAAACACTAAATACACCCCAGGATTTCTAATATTGAAAAACTGCCTTTAAAGCTGTGGTAGGTAACTTTAATTTTTTTTTACATTTTTTTTAAATATTTGTTAAAACTGTCACTATGTCCTGACAGTAGAAAATGAGACAAATAATCTGTGAAACAAAGCACCTCCCAGTGGTCCTACTGCTGCTCCCAGTCAGAAGTAACCAACTGGAGTCGGGAGGATCATCTCACCAGTGTCAATCACACTCGTGTAGTCCCTGTTCAAGCTCAAGATTGCCGATGCGCTGCAGCTGTGGTTATGGCGGAGAAACAAGCCAACGTTACAGGAAAACTGCCAATTTCTAAGAGGTCTACACTCACTGGCCACTTTATTAGGTACACCTGTCCAACTGCTCGTTAACACTTAATTTCTAATCAGCCAATCAYATGGCGGCAGCTCAGTGCATTTAGGCATGTAGACATGGTCAAGACAATCTCCTGCAGTTCAAACCGAGCATCAGTATGGGGAAGAAAGGTGATTTGAGTGCCTTTGAACGTGGCATGGTTGTTGGTGCCAGAAGGGCTGGTCTGAGTATTTCAGAAACTGCTGATCTACTGGGATTTTCACGCACAACCATCTCTAGGGTTTACAGAGAATGGTCCGAAAAAGAAAAAACATCCAGTGAGCAGCAGTCCTGTGGGCGGAAATGCCTTGTTGATGCCAGAGGTCAGAGGAGAATGGGCAGACTGGTTCRAGCTGATAGAAAGGCAACAGCGACTCAAATAACCACCCGTTACAACCAAGGTAGGCAGAAGAGCATCTCTGAACGCACAGTACGTCGAACTTTGAGGCAGATGGGCTTCAGCAGCAGAAGACCTCACCGGGTGCCACTCCTTTCCGCTAAGAACAGGAAACTGAGGCTACAATTTGCACAAGCTCATCGAAATTGGACAAGAGAAGATTGGAAAAACGTTGCCTGGTCTGATGAGTCTMGATTTCTGCTGCGACATTCGGATGGTAGGGTCAGAATTTGGCGTCAACAACATGAAAGCATGGATCCATCCTGCCTTGTATCAACGGTTCAGGCTGCTGGTGGTGGTGTCATGGTGTGGGGAATCTTTTCTTGGCACTCTTTGGGCCCCTTGGTACCAATTGAGCATCGTTGCAACGCCACAGCCTACCTGAGTATTGTTGCTGACCATGTCCATCCCTTTATGACCACAATGTACCCAACATCTGATGGCTACTTTCAGCAGGATAATGCACCATGTCATAAAGCTGGAATCATCTCAGACTGGTTTCTTGAACATGACAATGAGTTCACTGTACTCAAATGGCCTCCACAGTCACCAGATCTCAATCCAATAGAGCATCTTTGGGATGTGGTGGAACGGGAGATTCGCATCATGGATGTGCAGCCGACAAATCTCCTAAAACTGTGTGATGCCATCATGTCAATATGGACCAAAATCTCTGAGGAATGCTTCCAGCACCTTGTTGAATCTATGCCATGAAGAATTGAGGCAGTTCTGAAGGCAAAATGGGGTCCAACCCGTTACTAGCGTGTTGTACCTAATAAAGTGGCCAGTGAGTGTAAATGTTCCATCGCTGTTTATCTGCTGCTTTTTTTTTTCCAGAACTCCCTGCTGAAATAACCAACTTTTGTATAACATTTTTGATGGTTTTCCATTCTTCATTAAATCATTCTACCAGGAAACTAAAATCTAAGACGCAAGCCTCTTAAGGTTTCGTTAAAGCTTTTTACTCCAGTACAGCTCCTGACTCCGGATCATTGCAGCGGCCCCCTTTGGTCTGAGCTTCAGCTGTTGGGCAGATGGTCTCACGTTTGACTCTACAATACTTTGATATAAAGAGGGGATTGTGATTTATGATGACAGCAAGGTGCAGAAACCATATGGCTATAAATCAAGCCCAAATCATCAGCTCTCTACCTCCATGCTGGAGGTGTTTGTTTCCCTCTAAATGGGGGTTATGACCAATCTTTTCCTCTTCGGTCTCTTCTGTCCAAACTGTATTGTTTTCAAGACGTCTTTTTAATGACGTCTTTTCTCCATGAGACTATATGCTGAATGCCTCGAACAATAAAGTGAAATTGTTCAGCTGCAGAAAGGGTGTAGTTAGTTTTTCTCCACCTACTGATTCAGGGTTGTGACTTTTTTGCTGCGTTCCATTTACATCGTATTCCTGGGAACTGGTAAATGATAGTGACAAACAAACCATATGAAACTGCATTCCAGTTAGCCGACAGGTGATTGTATAACTGCCGCTAACCTAGCTACAACACTGCTACAATATAAACAAATGATAAAAAGAGAGCTCTACTACGTACATCATGCAATTAAACATTGATTTTAATAAGTACAAGTATTGCACAGAAAACACACTTCTTGTGCGAGTGATTAAACATGCAGAAAAATTTAAGGAAGATAATTAATAGTAAAAGTTATGTAGTTAACTTTCTAAAGCTGCAAGTAGCTGCCATCTTGAAATCGAAACTGGAGGCAGTTTCATATCTTCCATTATACCAATAGATTATATTTTGTTGTTTGTTAAAGTAAAAAAAAGGTTAAGACCAACAACAACAAAAATAAAAGCAGATATTTTTCTACAATCCCAATTCCAATGATGTTTGGACAAAACATAAATAAAAACAGAATACAATGATTTGCAAATCCTTTTTCAACCGAAGTGGTGAACCTCACCTGATCCTTGCTTGTGAACAACTGAGCCTTCAGAGATGCTCCCTTTATACTCAATCATGACACTCACCTTTTTCCAATTAACCTGTTAAAATGAGTATTTATAAATTTTAAACATTAAATATCTTGTTTGTTGTATATTCGATTGAATATAGGTTGAAAAGTATTTGCAAACCATCGTATCCTGTTTGTATTTATGTTTTACACAAAATCCCAACTTCATTGGAGTTGGAGTTGTATAACAACCCAATGCGTCCTGGACTGTTAGTAATATGAGAAACCACTGACCATGGCATCACAGAGTATGTTGGAGGCCTGGTTGAGTTTGTCCTCAGGGACCCCGCTGTGAAGCAGGATGGCCTTCAACAAGCTGGTGTGGTTCAGGTAGATGTTATAGTTCCTCTCCTGCAGTCATAAACACACCTTTAACCCTCTCAGCTGCAATTATAGTCAATGTCAACAGCACGTCTGTGCACAGAGCACCTCAGCGAATAATAACTGTTGTGTCCGGCTGCCCTCTCATTCTGTCTGACGCACGTATTCTTAAGAGCTTTCACACAAAGAGCGRGGCAGTGGAGAGGATCACAGACAGGATCTATGGGGGGAAATACAAGAGGCTAGACTCGAGGTTGACTGAGTTCATATAGTGAGAAAAAAGAGCTGTGACGGGACTGACGCAGAGCTAGAATAAATGTGGACAGGAAACAGACKGTACTGGAAGGGAGGGAAGGAAGCGGACAAAGCTACACATACAGATTTACTACATAAACAATAAATTCAATGCGACTCAGTAGGGCTTACACATACTTTGGAATGTTGGGAATGTAAGGGGGAAGTTAAGGAGGAAAAAACAAACGTTTAAACTGAGCTGATGACACTGGTAGGAAAAATGAAGGTTCTGCACATGAACGGATTGTTCTGTCTGAATGAGAACAAGGCAGCAGAATGCAAACTTCACAATACGAGCTGCATACAACCTGAAGCGCAGGGAACTCCTGGACTATTTCAGAGATGGTGTAAATAGTCTCCGCATCAGGCAGCAAGCTGTTGGTGATGGGTGTGATGATGTCATAGGCACACTCCACGAGTTCCCTCGGGTGTGCACGATCCAGCTTTCTGGGTCGGAACACACGCTCAATGCAGTACCTTGAGAAAAACAAATTATGCTTGTCAACAAAATATGAGTTTCTGAAATTTGCAGATCACTGGTCTGTGTACTTTTTGGTCAAACGTTTTACATAATGATATAGGGGTCACCTCGAGTGAAGAAACAAGATTTACTGCCTCGAAGCAGGCCTCGGACAGGCCTGATGAGAGGACAGGAACTCTGTCACAAACTGAACTCTATTTAGGCCATGACAGGTCATTCTAACCGTGGAAGAGAACCCCTCAGTTCTCTTAATCAGATAATGGACAGAACAATCTCTTCTGTTCGTGATTCATTTGTTGTTTAACTAAGAATGTTTATGCATTTGTTAAATCATGATAATGCCTGTCACAGGAAAAATGGAACCACTTCTTTTCTTTTATCGTGCCTTAAAGATTTATAATGGTATAAAAAAAATCACAGAGAATCTGATTACAATGTTTTCATTGTGTTTTTATGTAAATCACTGTTTTTATTTTACTGTGAACACAGTAATATAATTGTGGATTTTTCCTGAGAAAATCTTTCATTTATCTGGACTAACAGAAGGTTCAGAACTGATTATAAAACAGAAATGTTAATTAATCATCATAAATGTTTTGCAGTGATTTCTCTTTGTCTATCAGAAGAAAGCTGAAAAGAGGTTATCATATCATATTGTTGAACAACCACAGAATTTTAACCTTGGGCTGGCGCCGGCTGGCAAATCTTTATCTTTCTTTCTCTGACTCATCTCTAAGCCTGAGGGCGGAACCAAAGTTCGTCTGTTTCTTTTACTAACCCAGATGGCTTTGAGCGACACACTCTTCTTCCTGATTCCAACCTAGGAAGACAGCTGTGATTCTCTCCGGAGAAACCTCAGTTTGGCTTAAAGTCTGATCCCATGAGCTAACTAGGGAAGACTTCACAGCCAGGGACCCGGCACGCCTGCCAGTGGTCTCAACCCAAGGCTGAGCCTCTAAGTGTGTTTTTAACTCCCAAGGGGAGATTTTATTTTGGAAGGAGGAACCGGATACGGCTTGAATTTTTCTGGCTTGGACTGAAATAGACGAAAGTTACCTGGAAAAACACCTGTTCGCCAATGACCAGTAAGCAAGCCGACATCAGTTCCCTGACTGATCGGAGGCAAGCCAGCTCCTACCCCGAAGGTGCCTTAAGAAGCCATCATCAGGTAAAAGCTGATGTGTTCGGAGTGACGTGTCATGTGGAACCTGAGCTTAGAAAAGACGTGCAGTTCCGGTTGACCCACACTTAAAAGTAAAAGTCGTAGTAACATACTAATCTTACTTTCCTCCTTTCCTTGTTCTTAATTTGCCAAAACTTAAGCTAAAAGTGCCAGTAAAATTGTTTGGTTGTTAACATCAGAAGTGACGTTTTACTGTTCTATATAAGTAATCTGAGTTGATGTGAATTGAAATTCGGACGCRGRTTTTMWYYYMWTTWAMYYTKRMSMYYKTTWWWRGRAWWACCMMMAWYWARKKKWACTTATGATCTGTTCAATTTGTGCAAATAAATGATTGCATAGTCTTTTATGAATCAACTTGAACTCGTCTGAACGTTCACTTATTGTGTCACTTTTCACTTCACACAGTCAAGATATTAACAAGTAATGAGAAATACCTTGGTAAAAGTTTCCTCATAACCTTGTGTATGAGAGATATGGGAAAAGCTTAATTCACCTTAAGCTCACTCTTACAATGAAAAATGCATAGTTATTCTATTTTCATTTTATACTCCAAAAATAGTCAGTCTTTTTGTTTTTGTCAAACCGAAAGTGTAACACTGTTGTGAAGGCAACTCAACACTGTCCTGTAGAACCTGAAGTTCCTCACCATGGTCCTCTTGGAGAAAGGCTTCATGTGTTAAAAGCACCAGAAGCTCCAGTAAACAGCGTCATGTTTGAATTATCCGTCGCTGTGTCTCAATTCACGGGCTGCATCCTCATGAGTACGCAGCCCACCTGGACCACATGGGCCACATCCTTCCCAGCCAGGGTAGGCTGCATGAAACTGCTGTGAAATGAGACGGTTTGGCCTTCGCTTGACATTGACTAGATGTATGTTTGCATGACCACGCACTATCGTCTTAACTTAGTGATCGGTTTCATATCAGACTTAAAATGCATTGGGATGTGTACTCACACTTCCTTTCACTGGAAGAATAAGTTCACAATTAAACCTTTACATGTAAATAAATAAATAAAAAACATTAAAATTTGAGTTTAGCTCCAGCATCAGTACCTGTAGCTGCATTTTATTTTACATCTTATTGCAGCATGAATTTCATCAGCTAAGTTGATAAACTTACATTTAAAAACCAACTGTTCAGTCAACTGTCCGTGATAAATTTCCAAACTACGCTGACTTGGTAAAAAAAAAAAAAAAAACTCAGATGTCTTTGTTTCTTTATTTAGTTTGCTGTTAGCGTATTGAATCCTGGGATATCCTCGACCAGGAAGGATACTCTGAAGCATTCTTGATTTTCGAGATTTTGTGGGCCGTATTCCACTGCCGCACTCGGTGCGGGGCAGTGTGGCCGACAAATGTGATGAGGATGCAGCTCATGAATTGAGACACAGCCAATGATATACAAACTATTACCTGATAGCTTTAAATAAACGTAAAGCTATACACCTAGCGTTTATTTATTGCGGCGGAGCTCGATAACTAGTTTTATGAAAGCTATTAGCTAAACCAGCTGTAATGATAAAATATGTATTGTGAGGTGTTAGTTAGAGAAATGCAAATGTAACATTTATTTATTTATAGGCAGTCACCTGTAAATAGTTATTTAATTAGCTTCACCTTAAATGGTTTGATGACAACAGTGTTAAATTTCGGTTTGAGAAAATAAAAAGTAGGATCATTTTTCTGTTTTCGGAATACAAAATAAAAAATAGAACTATTTGTTTTTCAATATCTGTTTTAAAACGAAAATCAAATGACCATTAAATACATGGACTATCACTGGGTTCTGTTTTTATTCACATTTTAAACAGCATCCCAATCTTATCAGAATTCCAGTTTTACTTTGTAACGTTATGACAGAGGGGGAAAATGATTTCTGATAGAACACTGTTTAAAGTCATTAATCCACTTTACCTCTTCAGCTGCGTGACATTATTTCGGGCAACAAATCTCGCGAACGCCATCTGAAGTGAAAACAGAGATGAAACATYCGATGCACTAATAATGACAGTGAACTCTGTAATCAATCACATTGTGGAAACAACCATTTAGTCAGCAGGTTTCCTGAGGCAGCAGGACCTCGCTGTGGCTGCTGATTACAACCTCCAGCTGAGAATGTTTGCATTTTATGCCATTTGTGTGTGTGTGTGTGTGTGTGTGTGTGTGTGTGTGTGTGTGTGTGTGTGTGTGTGTGTGTGTGAGTTGAACTCACACGAAGGTCATAGGGCAGAGT
>NW_013953549.1:68687-75935 GCF_001266775.1 Austrofundulus limnaeus
ATAAGATTTTTTTTAACTATTAATGTTTTTTTGTCTCATCAAATTTAATAAATGCCAAATTTATGATGATGCTTTGATCAAAAGTCATAAAAACTACAAAGACATTTAGATTAGAACTGTTTTTGTTTCTCCTGTTATCAGAAAATCTTTACCGCCATCTAGTRGTTAAAACAAAATACAGCACCGACCTCACAGACAACAAGTTTTCTTTTAAACACCATAAAAATGATTAAATATGAGGTGAAATAACTGAGATAAAGTCAATTTTATGTCAAATATGTAACAGACGTTTGTTCAGTTAGCAAAGAAACATTACATCACGTCTTTGTATGTGAGCTATGTGCACAACAATTTAGACACAAGACAAGTTTAAAATTGTACACAAGAGTCCACACAGGACGGAAACCGTTTGAATGTGAGAGTTATGGACAAATATTTAAGCACAGGTCCACAGGAAATAAAGTCCTTGTTTGCAGTGACTGATTTTTTTATTTATTTAGTTTTAGAATTTATTCTGGTCCTGAACCACAGAGAACTCACACTGGAGGACAAACAGTTTAAAGAATTTTAAGTGTTTTCAAATAAAAAAAAGTTGTTCATCAAATGTGGCAACCATTTTAAACAAACATGAACCTAAACATTAAACAGAATCAAAAACAAAAAGTAGATATATTTTCAAAGGTTTTACAGCAGTAAGTAAATAAATATTTGATTATTTTTGGTATCAAAATGTCTGATGGACCTTCAGGGTTTAAAACATTTCAATGAGAGTTGTAAACTTTTTTGGTTTGTTTGCACCTTTGACTCTTTAAGCTTATTTAAATTCTGACGTTTCAGAAAAAGCATTTATGTAATACGTATGTCATATTTCTACTGAAACGTCTGAGTGAAGGTTTTTACAGTTTAACTGTTTCAATGATGCAGATTATTTTGAAAGATGAATCAAACTAATTTATAAATCATGTTTTATGATGTCATACAGTTTAGGCTCACCATAGAGTTAAGTTCATTTATCCTGGAATAAGTGATTTTTTTATAGCTGACAGTAAAATGTTAGTTATTCTTGTTAGTATAAAATGGAAAAAATATATATTTAAACTAACACTTGAAGTTTAAGCATAAACGTTAGTTTGTAGTGAATACTGCACAGAATAACAAGTTTGGATTTAGGACATTGGAACTGAAGTAAATGTTAGAAAATGTATTTTAGTGGAGAGTTAGACGCTGACATCGTCTGATGAATTTAAGAAATTTGAATTTAATTTTGGAGGGAAACAAACTGATCTGTTATGATTCATTTTTAAATAAAATCACTAGTTTTGTTTAGATGCCTAGTTTTTCCCCTAGTTTTCTCATTTTACTTCCTGCTAAATTTCATATGTCCAAGTAGTACCTTTTGTAAATTAGTCTCATTCTGCATGCATATAAAATGGTTCACTAATAATAAAATGCACATTCATTAGGATTATATGAAGAAAACGTAAAAATAAAATAAAATAAAAACAGTTTGTCAAAACCAGTTTGATCAAAGAACATTTTTTAGAATATAAGAAAAAAGTTTTTGAAAATAAAAAACAAAAGTTTAGTTTGTATTGTTAGCAAAATATCTTATGAACTTCACTAACAGATTTGAATGGGAACTCTCAKGAAATCAAAACAGAAAATCATAAACTGATGAGTTTTCCTACACGTTTAATGTTTACCCAAGAGGAAGGCTTCAAAATAAAAGCCCACCAAATCAGGAGAGTTCAAAGTAAAAGAAAAATCCTGCCGGACGAAATAAAATTCTTCTAAAGTCGGCGACAGAGAGGACCTTCAAAAGAAAAGCCCAGATCAGCGGGCTGAGTTCCAGGTGGAGTGGTCCTTCAGAATAAGAGCCCTTTAGTGGAGGAGCTGATCTGTTGTCCACGTTCTGTTTGTTCTGTGAGTCCATGCAGCTCTGGACTCTTTAATCCTCAGTTTGTTCTCAGAGGAGAGTTTTCAGTAGTTTGTTCCTCCCTGCAGAGGCTGCGTGTTATTTCAGCACCAGCGTGGCCTCGGAGCCGTCTTTCTTCTTCAGGTAGAGTCCACAGGTGAGGTGGTGCTCCCTCCTCAGGAAGGCGTAGAAATAATCCGACACCAGCAGGATCTGATGGGGGGGGAGGACGGAAACAAWCGGCGATCATTCAGAGATTACCAGCAGTTTTGCTGGGATTGAACCTGCGCCGTACCTGTGCCACGTTGAACAGCAGCGTTATGGCGTAGTAGAAGTTGGAGTTGGCGCTGCCGGCGTAGATCCAGAGGTGCCACAGGACCGGGAACAGGGCCGAGCAGGCCAGCAGGACGCAGGACACCAGGAAGATGTTCCTCAAGACTGGGCGGGGAGAGAATTCAGAATCGCTTCATTCTACAATTAAACCAGTTATAACAACAACAACAACAACAACAACAACAACAACAACAACAACAACAAAAAACTTACATCTGTGCAGGTGAGCCCAGGCAGGCAGGAGGGCCAGGTAGAGGGCGGTGTCGCCCACAGTGGGGTAAGATTTAAAGATGGAGATCACAGCTAACTGCATGAACATCAGGAACACGGGGTGCTCCCTGCAGCACACACACACACGGACACACACACACACACACGCACACACGCACACACACACACACAACAGTTTCAGCTGCTTTCAGTCGTAGAGTCAGAGCGGGGGGAGGGAGAGGGGCTGGACTTACTTGAGCTTGATGGACAGAGGGATGGTGTAAAAGAACACGTTGATCTGAAAAACGCAGAGGAAGAAGAGGCGGAAGTGCTCAAACATCTCGGCGAAGAAGTACCAGAAGAGGCCGATGTTCGGGGTCAAGTCCGGGACCGAAAGACTGAAAGGAGAGAAACACAAACCGTGGTTTCACCTCTTCAGCCTCGAAACAGACTTTACTGTTTTTTGACTTCTTTTAACTTCGGTTAAATTAAAAACTTTTAGAAACCAAAGAATCTTGGCTAAAACATGAAAACTATTTCAAATACTGTAAATGTCTGGATAATATTTACACTTATATTAAAATATTTATAAAATGATAACTTTTAGTTAAAAGAAAATATAAATTGAAAATATACAGAACAAAAAGAAAAAAATTGTATAGGTCTTCTGGACGGGTTCTTCTCTAATGAAACGTTTCGTCTCTCCTCCAAGAGACTTCTTCAGTCTGAGAGTTTCAGGCAAAATTCAGGCTTTTAAGCCCTGCCTCCAGGTGACTGATACTCACATCACATGGCTATCGTTGACACCTAATTAACACTTATTGTTAACAGGGGGTGGAGTGATACTGGCAATAGCAGCACTGTAGGAGGGGGACAACTGAAAACGGAGGCCTCCACCTCTGTTTAATGACGGACGGTCTTTCTTTACAAAAATGGCTTCTTTTACTCCTCTCTCAAACCAACGTTCCTCTCTATCAAGAATGAGAACATCCTCATCTCTGAAAGAGTGACCGCTGGCCTGTAAATGAGTGAAAACTGCAGAGTTCTGGCCATTAGAATTAGCTCGTCTGTGTTGGGACATTCTTTTGAACAGTGGCTGCTTTGTTTCCCCGATGTATAACTGGTCGCAGTCCTCCTGGCACTTAACAGCATATACAACATTGCTCTGTTTGTGCCGGGGCACCGGATCTTTGGGGTGAACCAGCCTTTGCCGTAATGTGTTTTGGGGTTTGAAAGCCACTGGGACATCATGTTTAGAAAATAAACGTCTCAGTTTCTCCGAAACACCCGCAACATACGGAATGACCACTGGTTTGGGTCTGGGTTTGGGGTCTTCATTTTCACCTGAAGGTTGCATGGAATCCTGTCTGTGTTTCCTGTCTGCTTTCAGGAAAGCCCAGTCAGGATAACCACACTGCTCCAGGGCCTGTCGTGTGTGTGATTTCTCTTTCTGCCTGGCTCCTGGGTTTGTAGGGACACTGTCTGCTCTGTGGTACAGAGTCCTGATCACTCCTAACTCCTAAATATACAGAACATTATTATTTTGTTTATTATCTTAATTAAGAAGAAGAAAATGTCTCTTTATGTTTAAACTAAGTTTTAAAAATGAACAGAGTTTTGTCTCTGATGGAGGTTTACAGAGACAAAGGTCAAAGACAGGTTCCACCTCGAGGAGACCACTACTGTTCCAAAGAACAAATATCAATGTCTTTTCAGACAGGTTWAAAAAAATTGCAATTAAAAGCTTAGGATTTCTTTATATTTATCGATGGTACCAACATCCTGTGCAGAATGACAAAACACAAAATTATTGTTTTATTAAAACGTCTGTAACTTTGTTCCATTTCATTTTAGCAGCATGAGTCTTTGCACGGGTGATGTCCACATGATGCTTTCCAAGAGTTTTTAGTCTTATTATGTTTTAAATGAGTTCTAAACTGTCTAATGAAAAAAATAAGAAAAAAAACTATGTTCCATCCTCAATATCTCTAAAATAAGAGCAGCTGTTTTAGTTCTTCCACTTCTGATGAAATCTCCCAAGTGTTAGCTTTATATTGATAACAAGATTATTTCAGTAGAGTTTATAAAGGCTGACATACACTCGGCATGGTAACTAGAGCAAGAACATCAAGACAACCCCTTGGGTCCGTAGAGGTTAACTTTCAGTCGACGCTCCGCAGGTGGAGCTGCACTCTGCACTCACATGAAGCCGTAAACGGAGGGCATGTAGTCCCAGGAGCCGAGCAGGAAGAAGGAGAGGCAGACGAGGACCAGCAGGCTGCCGAGGTACATGAAGAGATACTGAACCACGAACCACCAGAAGCTGACCCGACGGTAATTCACAGGGATGAACTGACGCTGGGGGAGAGGGAAAAAACAAAAAGTGCTCAAATATTTTAACAGAAGTGTGTTTGAAAGTGGAGAAAAAAAGGAATTCTTGTTTGTAAATCTCACAAACCCATAATTTATTCACAATGAAACTGTTAAAATATCAAAATGTTGAACAACTCTACCGATTTTTTAAAAATGTGCTGCTATCATCAAAGTCAAAAAGACCTTTTATTTTAAACATTTGATACAATGAGATCTGTAAAATCTCTGCATCCTGTTTTTGTTTACATTTTACACAACGATCAAACTTTTTCCTGCATGGAGGCTGAAGCACACACCTGCATCAAGTACAGCATGGCGGGAGCGCAGAGGGTCAGCGGGTAAATGGACTGATATGTGGCCAAACACAGGAACACGGCGCTCAGCAGGACGTTTCCTGAAACACGAACACGAAACAAACAAACAAACAAACAAACAAACAAACAAACAAACAAACAAACAAACAAACAAATAAACTCAGACTCATTCTCTGGGTTTTATAAAGTAGCGATGTTTCAGGAACAAACGCAAACAAACCGATCTGACCTTTGATCGTTGCGAGGATGAAGAGGGAGATGACGGCGTTGTTCAGGCCGCATGTCGACTTGGCCACGCAGGACAGGATGGTGAACGGGTTCAACAGGTAACTTAAGAGAAGACGAGGCGTCATTAAAGCTGCAGAATGATTTAACGCCACCCAGAGGCGCACAGATACTCACAACATGGCTACTTTCAGAGGGATGTAAAACATTTCTTTGGGGCTCCTGACGAGCTCCAGGCAGTCGGGAGGGTAAYGATTCGCCTCCAGGGCAAACTTCTGTTTCCTGTACTGAAAATCGTGAAAGAACGCAGCTCACAACGTGCACATTTACAGATACGGAACAAAGCATTTCATTTTCTTACCACTTGTTTGTTGTATTCTGTCACAGCCAAGTAAAGAGCAACAGCAGTGATCACATCTGCCACCTACAGGAACCGTGAGAAACACAGGAAATGTTTTTTTTAATTAGAGAAAAGTTTCAAAAGCAAAATAAAAAATGTTTTTTTTTCTTACCATAAATGTAATTTCGGCATAATCCACCAAAAAGTGGAAGAGATAAATGATGAGAGGCGTCTGGAGGGGGGGGAAAAAACAAGAGAAACTGAATAAAAACATGTTTCTAAACTGAAATAATGTTTAAGGACAGGTGCAAGACGTTTTCCTCACCTCGTGGAACACATCTCCAGAGTACGGTGAAACTCCCAGGTCAAGCAGGGCCAAGCCTTCAA
Source organism: Austrofundulus limnaeus (assembly GCF_001266775.1). Classification (NCBI taxonomy): domain Eukaryota; kingdom Metazoa; phylum Chordata; class Actinopteri; order Cyprinodontiformes; family Rivulidae; genus Austrofundulus; species Austrofundulus limnaeus. The sequence continues at coordinate 74,785 of NW_013953549.1, forward strand.
TAACTGCAATAAAAAAGTCACAGGAAGGAAGTTTGATCATCAGTTTGGACCCAGAGTCAAAATACAGAGGCTGAACCTAATAATGTGAAATGGAAGCACTTTCAGCCCTGAACAGCTACTTTTTCTGTCCCCTTTGTGCTCCCTGAGTTGATACAGCAAAAAGAAAACAAAGCTAATTTACCATGAAACGAATTTTCAATGCAAAACAAGAGAAAGACTCGTTATTTGATGCACTTTTAGCTACAGAAGCTAAATAAAATAGCATTCGTAAAAAATAACAACAATTAATTCACCCCTCCTTAAAGATCAAATGAACATTAATATTCAAATTTATGCTGCTGGATTACTTTCGACCCCTTTTAACTCAGATTTGTTCATTTCTTTTGTATCTGAACCGGTTTGACTTGACAGCACCGCAGCAGGAAGCGGGGATCGAACCAGAAYCGGGCTCCGGACCGTCGCTCCTCCGCCCAGCTCACCTCGTTTCCAGGCGGTTATAGGAGACACCACCTCCACCCGCTCCGCAATCAGCTCCGCTAAACTGGATCTGAACAGAACCGCGCGAATTGTTACGGCTACAATCAGAAGCAGAGTCAAGGGAGCCGCCATCTTCACGAGGAAGCGGTCTCCGCCCTGCCGGTGGCGCTGGGCATCCTGGGAAATGAAGTCTGTGGACGGAAGAAAAACAAAACTGACAATAAATTAATTCTTAAGCCTTAACTATAAAATTTTAAATCACAATTTTGAGATATTAAGTCACACTATAAAATGCTAATTATTAAATGTTAAGTCATATTTCTAAGATACTGAGTTCTAATTTTGATTTAGTATCTTGTATTTAAAATCTTTTTCTCCAGTATGCAGTTTTTTATATATTATTTATCCGTGATTATGTTTGAATAAAGAAACATAAATTTTCCTTTTACAGTTGGATAACTTTTCCATTTGAAAAAGATTTCTTCAACRCGGAACTAAATATTTCGCACATGTTTTTACCGTGTACTTATTGTGTTGGACCAAAACAAAACAGCTCCGTTAAGTTAGAAAATTTAACTTCCGCTCATCGTGTTTCTCTTCCAAATAAAGAAAATAACAAGTGAATTTAAGTCAGGGGTGTCAAACTCCTGTCCTCGAGGGCCGCTATCCTGCAT
>NW_013953550.1:0-5582 GCF_001266775.1 Austrofundulus limnaeus
GACCTTAACCAATCGTGTGTATTAACAGAACCCCAACCTGGATCCGCCCACCTTCTGCCAAAAGTAACTGGCGAGCGAACAGCGGAGGAAGCTCGCGTGAGGGGGGGGGGAAGAAAAAAAAGGCTCGCGCGAGGATAATAGTGTGCACGCCGGCAGAGATTCTGTGCACGAGAGACAAAGTGCACACGAGTGCAGATGTCCGCTCGCGGAGCTCAATCCCCTCTCGCGCGGATATGAAAAGGCACGCACAGGATTTAAATTTGCGCGCGTGAAATCTCATTTTTTCTCGCGAGAGTTCTGGCATCATTTTGCCACCATACCATTGTACTTCCTAAAACAGACGTCAGCAAAGAGCGCTGTTTGGTTTTGTATGGGTTTCTCTTTAATCATCCTTTCCATGCATTTGCACATTCTCCATATGTTTAAGCACACATCCTGGTAACGAACACAAAAACATTTTCTTTCACTTTCCTAACRAGAGCACTTCGCTGTCAAACTGCAGGTTTACTTGTGGTTCCTGGAGCTTCTAAAAGTAGAATGGGAGGCAGAGCTTTCAGTTATCAAGCTCCTCTCTTGTGGAACCAATTTCCAGTTTCTGTCCGTGAGGCTGACTGTCTACTTTTAAGATTAGACTGAAGACTTTCCTTTTTGATAAATCCTATTGTTAGACTTAGGTTTCCTGATTTATTAGTCATTTCTGCTGCTATAGACTTAGACTGCTGGAGCACAAACTGAGCACATTTCCTCACTCTCGTGTTGTCTTTAATCTCTCTTCTCTACATGTTTAATTATTTCTATCATTAACATGTTTTTTTTTCTTTTTGCCTCTTCACCAGAAGTAGGTGCACCTGGACCAGTTCTTCTGTGTTTACCTGTGTCTCTTTCCTGTCCCTCAACCAGCCAGTCGAGGCAGATGGYCGCCTGTCCTGAGCCTGGTTCTGCTGGAGGTTTCTTCCTGTTTATAGGGAGTTTTTCCTCTYCACCRTTTGCTCAGGATGGGAGACTGTGATGCAGTTATTCAACACAATCTGCTGGYTTCTTCTTTGTTCTTTTTTCATGTACAGTACCCTGAGACAACACATGTTGTAACTTGGTGCTATATAAATAAACTAAATTGAAYTGAAAACTGATTGCTCACAATTAAGTTGTTCACATGATTTGTTTGTAAACGATCRCATTKTGTTTATGGATCAATTTGAACTGATCGAGTTGGCTCACTTGTGTCTGTGATTCACTTTGCACAGCCGAGATATTGATGATAAATAAGAGAATCTGTGATAATTTCCTCTTAACTTTGGTTATGAGAGGTGTAAGAAGCCTTATACATTTATAAGCGTTTCTCCTACACTTATATCAACTCCAAATTAATTTTTATCTTTTAGACTATTTTAAAAACATTATTGYCTTTGTCTTATAACTTTTACTATTTTTATCCATGATTCAAAAAAAGCTAATTTTTCTATTTTTGAGATAAATTATGATAAAGACAAATTGGTTTCTTTATGGTTCTGATTAAAAAGGGTGAATAAATATTGATTGGTAAATCTGATCTATTGCCCCAACAGGTAAATAGTATGATAGTGGTCCGTGTAAATTCGTGTAGGTCAGTGTAACTTTTGATCATTGAATTTTTCTTTTAGAAACAGGTATTTAAAAACAAATGAGTTGGCTGTTTGACTTTTATTTTAAAATAAAAGAATGAAAATACAAGGCAATTCTCATTCTTAATGTTAAAAAAGGGATGAGTGACATAACTATTTTTTAATTCTGTTTCAGATAACAAAAAAGTAAATTACTTTAAAACAGAAACAAAGGTTCGTTTGTTCAAATTCCACCACAGGTTGTGCCAAAAACTGCAGCCGATCTCTGAAAAAATATGTTCCTTTGTGGGATGGATACAGATTAATTCAGGTGGCTTGATGTAATCTGTGACCCAAACTAAGTACATCGAGGGAAGGAGGATTCACTTCAAACATGCAGACGTTAGAAGGCGTGTGAAGTTGAAGTATATTTGAGGCCAAACACAGACMTGCTAACTTTAACCCTTTCTGTTATTGAGGGGAACAGATTTAATCAYGTTCGTGTCTCTGCCATCATCTGAACTCATGATTGTGAAATGAACTTGATCTGAAATAAGTGATCTGTACAAGCAAAGTGAAATATGATCACTTAATACTGTATTATAATATTAAAAATAAATTGTGTAGTAGAAAGCAATATTTAGTCATTTTTATATTTTTTGACATTGTTTTACATTGCTGTTGTTAGTAAAATATCCCCCCCCCATTTTGAATTATAATGTGGACGATCTCACACACACATTCTCACACACATTCACACACACACACACACACACACACACACACACACACACACACACACACACACACACACACAAATAAAATAAAAATAAATCAGATTTGAGAAAAAAAAGTGTATTGAGCATTAAGACATTCAATGTGAATGTAGTCCCTGTGATGGACTAAAACACCTGTTCAGGGTGTACCCAAACTTCCACAGAGTGGTGAGTCACAAGCGCCCCCTGACCCAGAAAATCAGGTAAAGAAAATGGATAAATTACTTAATTTGTGGTGCTGATCCAGAAATTAGGGAGGGGCATAGTGAGATTTTATAAGAAGTTGAGTCAGACAGCGGCTACCAGAGGTCAACGGCTTCTCAACTGCTGTCTTCTCTCTGATTATGGAGAATCTTAATGAAGCTCGGCTCTGTTTTCCACACCTCTTAAACTCGTCCTGCAGGGAGATCCAACAAGATAATGCTGAGAACATTTTTCTTTACATTGTGTTGCCCATTATCTCTTTTCTGACTGTGACTTTTAACCTATTGGTCATCATATCTATTTCCCACTTCAGGTGTACAAATATACAGTGTGATGTATATACAGTAAATATTTAATAGTTCTAATGCTCCTTTTGCAATATTTAATGACGTTTTTGTGATTATTATTAATGTCTCTATGAATGTTGAGAGCCAGCTTTAATTTATTACAGTCAAATATTACACTGAAATATAAAATTTGTATGACTGTAGTGTATGTGTAGTCATATATGAAATCTACAAAAATCTTTAAAAACATCTGGTTATAGTTTATATGTTTACATCAAAGTATGTATTCTAACTGTGCAAATGATTTTGTTTGCTTATATATGTTTGTGTTTACTATAATAAGGCATACTTTTTTCTTTCTTTCAGGCAGCTGCACACGTGCACCAACCTCTTCCTCCTGTCTCTGGCTGTCGCAGACTTTCTTGTTGGACTTGTGCTGATGCCAATTAGAATCCTAAGGACAGGAGGTTGCTGGGTTTGGGGGAGCTTTATGTGCGGAGTGTTTAACTATACCAGTTTTATACTTACATCTGCCTCAGTGGGTAACATGGTGCTCATTTCAGTTGACAGATACGTGGCCATCTGTGACCCGTTGCATTATCCAATCAAAGTGACTCAACAAAGAGTTCAAATCAGTGTTTGTCTATGTTGGGCTTGCTCTGTGCTGTATAATGGTATTATTCTGAGGGATCATCTAAAACATCCAGACAAATATAATTCCTGTCATGGAGAGTGTAAGACTGTAATTGATTTTAAAACGGGAACTTTTGATTTTATATTTACCTTTTTTGGACCCATTACAGCAATCATAGTTCTCTACATGAAAGTTTTTGTGGTGGCTGTGTCTCAGGCTCGAGCCATGAGATCTCATAATGCAGCCGTCAGTCAACAAGGATCAGTCCCTGTATCTGCTAAAAAGTCTGAGAGAAAAGCAGCKACAGCTCTTGGTGTTGTTGTTGTTTTGTTTTTAATATGTTTCTGTCCTTATTTTCTGCCCTCTCTTGCAGGCAAAGACACATCAATTAATTCTAAACTTTCAGTTTTCTGTATCTGGCTGCTTTATATTAACTCTTGTCTAAATCCAATGATTTATGCTTTCTTTTATCCATGGTTTAGGAAATGTGTTAAACTCACTGTAACTTTTCAAATACTGCAGCCTGACTCTTGTGATGCTAACTTACTGTAGATATGTAAGCTCAGTCTGAAATCTGCTGTCACTATCTCAGCTTCTTATTAAACAAACTTGGAAAAAAAGAAAAAAAGGGACATATGTCAAAAAGTGTTTGGAATGATATTTGGAACTTTTGTGCTAGTAACATTTTTTCCTCTGTTTTTTCACAATTTCACTTAAAGGGGCAATATAATGTGTTTCTCAGGCATATATTTAAATTCTATACCATAACAAAAGTAACTGYCTCACCTTCAGTTGTTAWTAAAATGTTTATAGGTTTAAGTAGAAAATAAACTTGACTTYTCATCATATCTGTTTCGAAACCCCTTGAAATTGGCCTCTGTCTCTTTAAGAACCTCCTTCCACTTCTGTCCTGCACATTTCAGCATGGGGCCGGGTGGGGGAGGTGTGCTCTGTGATGAGGAAGCTCAACTTGGTGACACAGCCCAGAGGAGGAGCTTCATCGTAATCAATACACTTGTAATAACCCTTGTGTTGCAGAAATTACACATTTAAATCTTTGAAATTTTGTTCAGTAAATGCCAAACGTTTCATCATTTTGTTCTGGTTACTGAACTGAACTTTGTCAGCCATCTTTGAATTTGRGCAGATTGTGTCCATAGACTGACACAGCTTTCTGAGCTGTGGTTTTCTTGAGCGAATCATGTTTACAATCAGTGTCAGTTCACATTCTGTTCCCCTTCATGAAATAAAAAACTACTTTCACTGACCTCACCCAGTTCTACTTCACTGTGTTTGTGCACAGGCTCCCCTCTAATAAAATTCCGTAGGTGTCTCTGAGGAAATTTTCCTGGTTCTGTTCAATATGCATWAAATTGTTAGATTATGTACCTCTTTCACTTAATGTTAACAGATACATTTTACCATTTCCATTTTGCTTTTCAAAACATGGGTTATCATTTTTCTGAAAGCCAATCAGTAAAAAAAAAAAAAAAGCTATTTGCGTGATGATCATCTGCTTTGAAYAACCTTTAGAATAATACAGAGGAATCTGGCTATGAATAGGCAAGAGAAGTTTGGCATTTATCGACCAAAGTTTCAATGATTTAAATCTTTACTATTTGYAACATGATGGTTATAAGTGTACTGATTAGGTTGAACACAAACACTGTTTTCTGATTATTTATGACATAATGCACCACATAATTACACTCATTTCTATAAAGATCAACCACTGCATTTTTTTAAGAATCGCTGCAGAATGTAATAACGTTATTACACAATGCAGCTAAAAGTATTACAAAATGCGTTGAAGACTAATAATGTGGTTTTAGTGCGTTTTATTATATTTTGAAGCCTTACAGTATTTTATAACAGTGTTACATATAAGTATTACATACTGCTGCTTTACAAGGCAGTTCCAGAGATGACAGTGACCAGGAGGAGGAAGGAGACTCATGAAAAAAACTGCTTTGTCATTTGGATGGGAGAGCAAGAACTTTTGGCAATGTAGTGTGTGTGTGTGTGTGTGTGTGTGTGTGTGTGTGTGTGTGTGTGTGTGTGTGTGTGTGTGTGTGTGTGTGTGTGTGTGTGTGTGTGTGTG
>NW_013953550.1:7129-8309 GCF_001266775.1 Austrofundulus limnaeus
CAGAAACGTGCGTACGCACGGTTTTATAAATATGAATTATTTTTGGCGTACGCCATTTCCGCCTTTTGGCCGTATGTTCACTTTTAGTATGGTTTCCATGCAATCTTTTATAAATCTGACCCCAGAGCTGTTGCCTGTGARTTGAATGTTCATTTCTCTACCATAAGCTGACTCCAAAGATGTTTCAGAGAATTTGACARTACATCCAAAGGGCCTCACAATTGCAGGACCTACACATTYAACATGTTCATCTCCAAGATYGTCTGAGACCAGCCACYGGGACAGCTGCTGAAATAATCTATTTGCACAACCAAAGAATTTCTGGACAAACTGTCAGAAACCATCTCAGGGAAGCACATCTTCATGTTCATCGACTTCAGCATGGTCTCAACCTGATTGCAGTTCATMGTCGTAACTGACTTGAGTGAGCAAATGCTCACATTTGATGGCATCTGACACGTTGGAGAGGTATACTCTAGTGATGTGCAGATCGATACTGAAATATCAATACTACCAACACCAGAACTTTATGTTCTAGAATTGATACTAAACTCAAAATATCGATACTTTGACAAGTTAGTTATTTCAATAATGTATATCATTAACTGGAAAATATTAGAAAATAAACTATTCCAATCTTGTGGGAGGGAACTAAATTTTCTTCCACTTGGGTAATGCATGAGCACAGTGGCAGGGCTCAGTCAGTCACTCAGTCTGTTGATGTATGGCAGGTCATTTTAACATAAAATCTACTTCATCTGTAATTTAATTCTAGATGAGGGGTTCTCAAAATTTTTCATGCCATGGCTCCCCCAAACAGCATTAGCTCTGGCCAGGGACCTTCTTGCAAACCCACAAACAATGCAACAAAATATACACAATAGGCCTGTCACGATAACAAATTTTGCTGGGCGATTAATTGTCTCACAAATTATTGCGATAAGCGATAATATTGCCTGGTGACCATTTTACAACTAATAATTATAAAAGCATAATATGTAAGTGTAATAAATCAATAAACTTTAATTTTTAAAGAATGTTTAACAAAGTGGACTCAGTGCCTCCAACAAAAAATGCACTTGAATAAAAAAACCCAAAAAACAACAAAATGCAAATTAAAACACCACACAAAACTAAGAAAGTAAATAAACAATATTGAAGAGCAGCATCTCTTTAGAGA
>NW_013953550.1:9243-11631 GCF_001266775.1 Austrofundulus limnaeus
AAGAAAACAGGAGGGGAGGGGTCAGCTGAGCTCCTGTGCAGCAGAGCACAGAGAGGGAGAGAGACGAAGTAAACGAACAAGCAGGAAAATGAAACTTATCGTCCTCATTTTTTCACCGACCTCAAAAAAAATTATCGTGCAATTAATTGATTTATTGACTATCGCGACAGGCCTAATACACAGTAAAAACTTTTAGAATATTTTTCTCAATTTATTCACTATTCAAAAATTATTTCTTTAGAATAACAATTGTAAATTGTGCTAAATAAATGTAGGGTTAGGGTTAGAAAGACTTAAACATAAATAAATTACTATGTCGTGCATTAATTACAAAGTGGTTATTTGAAAAACGCTACTTTTTTAGATTTAACAGACACATAAGTTGTGTTATCACAGAGTATCTGTATCGGATCAGTATCACCGATACCAGCCAAATTTTACTTGGCATCAGTATCGGAAAGAAAATTGGCAGTATCGAACATCATTAGTGTACTCTTCACGGATGAATCCCGGTTTTTACTGTTCAGGGCAGACAGCATGTGTGGCATTGTGTGGTTGAACGGTTTGCTGATGTCAACATTGTGGATTGAGTGGCCCATGGTGGCAGTGGGGTTATGATATGGGAAGGCGCATGTCATTGTTATCGATCACATTTTACCAATGACATTTTGAATGCACAGTGATGAGATCCTGAGACCCATTGTTGTGCCATTCATCCACAACCATAACCTCATGTTGCTCATGATAATGCMTTACCCAATGTTGCAAGAATCTGTATACAATTCCTGTAAGCCGAAAACATTCTAGTTCTTGCATGACCAGTGTACTCACCAGATATGTCACCTATTGAGCATGTTTGGGATGCCCTGGATTGGCGTTTACTACAGAGTGTTCCAATCATTGCCAATATTTATCAGCTTCATACAGCCATTGAAGAGGAGTGGACCAACATTGCACAGGCCACAACTCACTGCGTGAGGCAAATGGTGGTCACACAAGATACTGACTGGTTTTCAGGACACCCTACTATACCTGTGTATATAGAAAATGTTTTACATCTYTGAGTTCAGCTCATGGAAAATGGGAGCAAAAACAAAAGTGTTGAGTTTATATTTTTGTTCAGTGTAGGTTGAAAAGAATTGCAAATCAACATGTTCTGTTTTTATTTGTTTTACATAAAGTTCCAACTTCACTGGAACTGGGGTTGTATTAAGTTGTATGGGCTGTATTAGCTATTAAAATGAAAATAAAATTAAAATTGCATGTAGGCTTTGGCCAATTAKTAGTGGCAGACGAGTAGATAAAGAGTTAATGATTACTTTCTGAATGTTTTATTGAAGGCAGTGCTGTGGTTCATGAGATATTTTGACTTGATTCCAACCCTTACTACCAGGTTTTAGGCAAAGATGTGGGACAATGAGTGGTGAGAACAGTGCTCAGCTACTACCACACCAAAATTTAGCTCAATATTTGTCAAGTAGAGTTACAGTCATTTTTGTGTTCGCTAATATCAGTTAATTGTGACAACCATATTGTATTGGGATAACTCCAAAAGTTTATCATAGATGTACATCCAATAATAGTTTTAGTTTAATTAATTTAAGTTTAATTAAAATTTTAGAGATTGTGGAGATATTTTGTTATCCAGACAAACGAAYACACAAGCATAGCCTATACAATAATTGCACTTATTTGCTTTTCAGTGGTGGGCAATAATTCCATTTCAATTCAGTTTATTTATATAGCACCAAGTCACAACATACATTGTCTCAGGGCACTGTACATAAAAAGAACAATGTAAAGAAGAAGCCAGCAGACCACATTGAATCACTTCATCACAGTCTCCCATCCTGAGCAAACGGTGGAGAGGAAAAACTACCTGCTACTCAGGAAGAAACCTCCAGCAGAACCAGGCTCAGGACAGGCGGCCATCTGCCTCGACYGGCTGGTTTGGGGGACAGGAAAGAGACACAGACAAACACAGAAGAACTGGTCCAGGTGCACCTTCCTCTGGAAAAGAGGCAAAGAAAAAACATGTTGTAGATAGAAATAATTACAATAAACATGTAGAGGAGAGATAATATAATATTTATTGAAACAAAGATGCATTTCTCATATCTAGATGGGTATTTTTACTCAATTTAGTGAACTTGTTGTACGTTTTGTTTGTTTTAAATTTGATGGAACAATATTATGAAGAATTAAACAACCTATTGGAGACTCTAAACTAACATTAGGTATGTGAGTGTGTTTGTATGTGGACCCATGTTTTTTCTACTTGGTGGGGACAATTTTTCAGGAAAATGCAGCCTCATGGGGATCGGATGCTCCTTGTGGGGACCAAAGCCTGGTTCCCACAACTTCGGAGGCTGATTTTGGGTGGTGGGT
>NW_013953550.1:11759-17931 GCF_001266775.1 Austrofundulus limnaeus
ATGGAAATCAATGGAAAGTCCCCGCAAGGATAGAGAGACATATGTGTGTGTTTGGATGTGTTTGAGTGTGTGTGTGTTGGTCCACTGATGAACTGGTAATCTGAACAGAATGAATCCCCAACTCCACCTTTTAGAGAATGCTGGGACCAGCACATGATAACAGAATCCTGCACAAAGTGCAAACTAAAATTTCTGTGTCACCACATGTGAGAAAAACAAAAAGTAAACTTTGTTAATTAGCTTGGCTCACCTAGTAAAATAATCAATTTTATTCTCATATTTGGAGAGAAGTTTTATTAAAGTTTGGCAATGATTGCATCATGTTTTTGCATCCTGGCTGAATTAATTGTTAATGCTGAACTGTTTTTTAACACCTTTAATTGCAACAACACCACAGAGAATGGGATGTTGTCATGTGACACTCAGTCCAGCAGGTGTGAACAAACGTTCTGTCTGGAGAGTTTCAGTGAACAACATTAGCAGCTAATGAGGAACAGCCCATTGTTTACAAAGGGGCAAGTTTGATCTTGTGGGGCCCGTCTATTTTGTGACCATTGTTAATGATCACAGAGTACCAGCTAATTTAAGAGGTTATGTGCAGTTAAAGTTAACTTTCTTCAACAAATATTTATCTTTGGAGAGAAGATGTTGTTGTTGCTCATAAAACTACACAAACACCTTAGTTACTTTTTATTAAAAAGTAAACTGTCATCCAAACTTATTTGACATTTTCTGTGTCTGCCCGGATCAGGTCAAAAACAATAGGGCCTTCCACTTTCACAGTGCTCGGATACTAAATACAAGACTAGATCTTTAACTCAGTTATTAAGTCACAAAATYCCCTTCAACAGCTTTAAAAATGTAAATGTAGGACTGTTTGTGAAACAAATCCATCTAAACTCTCATCCTGTTTCTATTTTTTTTATTGAAAACCTGCTACAGATTGAAAACCTGCTACTCTATCTCCAAACGATGCAGCCTGCATCACAATAACTGCACGCTGACAAAATCCACAGTTAATATGATTGTGTTTTTCTYTAATCTTTAAGAAAGTGAAAATGAGAGCTTACCCCTCTGCACCGGTCAGTTACCTCTGCTCACCTGTGTCCTGGACAGCTGCAGCGAGTGGTGCAGCAAGAGATCTGTGAGCTGTGATGCGTGATTTGGTTGACAAATGATTAAAATCTTTTTAAAATCAACATTAAAGTATCACATCGACGTTCAAGATAGTTGTGCAATGAAAAGAGAACAAAACAAATAAAAAATAAACTTATACAGTAAAATGGCCAACTTTTTTTATTTGTCAAGGCTAGAAAGACTTGCAGCTCTGGGTTGCCGACCCATGTTGTCTTTAAAAAAAACTTGTAACTCTGAATTTTGTTGTGTCTGCTTTGCTTCCATCTGTGACACACGCTAAATCCTCATTTTAATATGAAGGTGCACCTGTTATTCTCAGTGAACTCAGTCTTAGTAAAAAGCACGCAGCACACCCACTATTACCTCAAACATTTTTTTTTAATTTGCGCATAGTAATGGTTATCTGTGGTCACGATAAATCAAGCTCTTAGTGTTTTATTTCTTTGAAGGCCTCTTTTTTCTTTCTTCAAACAGCTGATATGACTGAAAACTTTCGTCAGTTACAGAAACTCACATTTAGGTGGATTAGTGAATACAGTACAGACCAAAGGTTTGGACACACCTTCTCATTCAAACAGTTTTTTTTATTTTCATGACTATGAAAATTGTAGATTCACAGTGAAGGCATCAAAACTATGAATTAATGCATGGAATTATATACTTAACAAAAAAGTGTGAAACAACTGAAAACCGGTCTTATATTCTAGGTTTTTCAAAGTAGCCACCTTTTGTTTTGGTTACTGCTTTTCACACTCTTGGCATTCTCTTGATGAGCTTCAAGAGGTAGTCACCTGAAATGGTTTTCACCTCACAGGTGTGCTCTGTCAGGTTTAATAAGTGGGATTTCTTGCCTTATAAATGGGGTTGGGACCATCAGTTGTATTGTGCAGAAGGTGGATACAGTACACAGCTGATAGTCCTACTGAATAGACTGTTAGAATTTGTATTATGGCAAGAAAAATGCAGCTAAGTAAAGAAAAAGAAGTGGCCATCATTACTTTAAGAAATGAAGGTCAGTCAGTGTGAAAAATTGGTAAAACTTTGAAAGTGTCCCCAAGTGCAGTCGCAAAATCCATCAAGCGCTATAAAGAAACTGGCTCACATGTGGACCGCCCCAGGAAAGGAAGACCAAGAGTCACCTCTGCTGTGGATGATATGTTGATCCGAGTCACCAGCCGCAGAAATGGCAGGTTAACAGCAGCTCAGATTAGAGAACAGATCAATGCCACACAGAGTTCTAGCAGCARACACATCTCTTGAACATCTGTTAAGAGGAGACTGTTGGAATCAGGCCTTCATGGTAAAATAGCTGCTAGGAAACCACTGCTAAGAACAAGCAACAAGCAGTGACACACACACACACACACACACACACACACACACGAGACTTTTTGGGCTAAAGAACACAAAGAATGGACATTAGGCCAGTGGAAATCTGTGCTTTGGTCTGATGAGTCCAAATTTGAGATTGTTGGTTCCAACCACCGTGTCTTTGTGTGACGCAGAAAAGGTGAACGGATGGACTCTACATGCCTGGTTCCCACCATGAATCATGGAGGAGGAGGTGTGATGGCGAGGGGTTGCTTTGCTAGTGACACTGTTGGGGATTTATTCAAAGTTGAAGGCATACTGAACCAGCAAGGCTACCAAATCATCTTTCAGCGGCATGCTATTTCATCCGGTTTGCGTTTAGTTGGACCATCATTTATTTTTCAACAGAACAATGACCCAAAACACACCTCTAGGCCAGGGGTGCCCAACCAGTCGCTCGCGGGCGACTGGTCGCCCACCAGCTGCTTCCCAGGTGCCCGCGAAGCGCAACCTTATTGAGGAGCCTCTTGTGCCGGCTCTGAGTGTCAAATCCAGACGGGCTGGTCTCTTTTAAAGCTCTGGTTCTGCCTTACAAGAGGAAAGTTGAAATTTGAATGATTTCTCTGCGACATTCCCCCGCGAMGCTATAAGCGAAAAACTGCCAAATTACACACCACTTAGTGCATTTTTCGCTCATTTTCGGGAGGAAATTTTAACCTTCATTTGCTTCTCCTGTGGGCTCTGAGCATCGGATCCGGGAAAATGAGAGGACTTTGGAAAGCTACGGTCCTCCTCTACAAACTGGAGGTGGTTGCAAGTTCTTGGGACGTTCCCCCGCGGAGCTATTAACCAACGACCGGCYGAAAAAGGCRCTTTGGCGGGYGATATAGTACTCAATTTACTGTGGAGCCTCTAGCGCCGGCTCTGAGCGTCTGATCCGGGCAAATGAACCTGGAGGTAGTTGCAAGTTCCTAGGCCGTTCCCCCGCGGAGATACAGTATAAGTGAGCAAAAGTCGTCTGGCAAGCTCTGGTGGGTGAAACGGCTGAATTCCAGCACTTGGTTACTTGTGCTGATGCAGGGGAATAAAAAGAAGAGATCCAGTTAGGTGGAACCGTGGTCCTGCGTCCAGCACCCGCTCTAGAGCCTGGATTTAGCAGAAACTCCTGTTGGGCAATATTTCTGCAAAAATGCATAAAATTCAGAAACCCACCTGATGGATCACTTCCAGGCAATAAAAGAAACAGATTTGGTCAGGTGAAACCAGTCCTGGAAGCTCAGCACTGGGTTTTATAGCCGCCTGCCTGCTGAAAAGCCCCCGGGCAATATTTCTGCAATAATGCATAAAATTCAGAAACCCACCTGATAGAAATGTTCCAGAGGATAAAATGAACGGATTTAGTCAGGTGAAACCGGTCCTGGATTAAGTTTTATAACAGTTTTATAACAGCCTGCCCGCTGGAGCCACTGGCAGACGATATTTCTGCAATAATGCATAAAATTCAAAAACCCACCTGGGAGTAATACAGTTGGTTACTAGTGCAGAAAAAATGAATGAAAAACAAGTGAACAAGGAAACACACCCGGAGAGGGAGGAGGACTATTTTTTAGTTTTTTCTAATTCATCATATGTAATTCAAGCGCTGCCTTGTCCAAAAAGGGTAACTTGAAGTGGCATTTCAAGATGATGAACAAACGGTACAAGACGTATTTCCCCTCCTAAAAGTTCTTTACAGACTCAGAAAGTGTGGGAGCTGAAAAACAAGCTTGCAGGACAGCAATCAAATTTCACTCGGCCCATCACAAGGTAAGGCTGCTACGATAGCCTCATGATACTGGCTCAATACAAAAAGTCTTTCAGTGATGGAGAAGTTATGAAATAAGCATTTATTGAGGCTGCAGAAGCACTTTTTCATGATTTCAAAAAAATAAAAGTGAGATCGTGGCTGCTATAAAGATATGCAGTTGTCCAGACAAACTGTGACACAGCGATGTGAGGGAACGGCTGTGGATGTGAGGACCAGCTAAAAAAGGACATCAAACAGAGTGTTTCTTCAGTTTGATGAGTCGAGCAACATGGTAGATGTGTGTGTTTTTATCGGAATGGCCTTTGCAGACACAAGTGCAAAAGAGTGTATATGAATATTGTTTGTTTGTGTGTGTGTGTGTGTGTGTGTGTGTGTGTGTGTGTGTGTGTGTGTGTGTGTGTGTGTGTGTGTGTGTGTGTGTGTGTGTGTGTGTGTGTGTGTGTGTGTGTGTGTGTGTGTGTGTGTGTGTCTGTGTTATAGGTGGTGAACCAGGTGGAAGTCTTTGAATGGTCTGGAGCTGGCAGTCTGGACCAGTGAGGGACTGAGCTCTTCAGCACCTACAGATGACACCATCCTGCATGCTGCAGATTGAGATTTGAAATAGTTGTTGATTTGTGAATCTGCACCATCGTAAGTCACTTTTTGTAATAGTATAAATGAGAGAGTGTTATATTGTGTGATTTGACTTTGAAAAAAAGGGTGGTACTCTTGTGGTAGCCATGTTGACCCTGATAGATTTTTGTTTTTATTTTCCTCCCCTGTATGGAGAGAAGAGAGGAGAGTTCTTTGATTAACTGGAGACGAGTTCACGTGCTCCAACGTTATTTGACTCTATGGTTCTCGCACTCGGCAGGTTTCCAATCCTCATAGCTCGCACATTACAGTGAGTACTAATTGAAGGAGATAAAAAAATGGTACTTTTTTGTTCAACCATCACTTTTCTGTTTCTCTCTCAGGAGTTAAGTAAGGATTTTATCTTTTCTTTTTTTTTGTAGGTAAATATATGGTTAAGTAGATAGTTTTGTTTGACAATACTTTAAATTAAATAAAACTAGCAACACATTACGTTCTGTTTTATTTACTTTAAAGAAGTGAGGAGTAGGGTGAAATAATTATGTTTTCTTGATAGTGAGACTGGACGAGTAGCTCTCGACAAACTGCCGACTTCAAAAGTAGCTCTTGGTTCAAAAAAGGTTGGGCACCCCTGCTCTAGGCTATGTAAGGGCTTGTAAGACCTCATTTTGTAATAACAATGCATTATGTAATAATGTAATAAAATAGRCTTCTAAATCTAATAAACTCACGCTCAAACCCCATTATATTACATAATGGAGTTTAATAATTGACGCAAAATGTAATAAAAGTCTTCAATGCATTTTGTAATATTCTCAGTCGCATTATGTAATAACTTTATTACATTTTGCTGCAAATGTTACAGAATGTGGTAGTGTAATAATCTGGTGCATTATGTAATAAACAATTAAAAACCAGTATTTCTGTTCATCCTAATCAATTTACTTGTAATAACTGTCATGTTGCAAATACTACATAATTAAATCTTTATAACTTTGGTCAATAAACACAGAACTTCTCATTATTTATTTGCATTTTCAGATTTACTGTCCTGATCCCTGTTACAGAAATTATTCCACTTTGACAAAACTCCCAAAAATATATCTAAAAGGTAGTTGTACATACATGTGAACCCCTTCAGACGTTTACCTGTATAATGAGCCTTAAAAATCTGTAATTTTCATAAAAAAGAATCTGCATTAATCACATGCAAGGGGGGTTGGGGAGTGCAGGTGGACCATCAGCGGAGGGGAGGGGGGCGCGGTGCAGGCGGACTGTCGGCTTCTGTATCAGAAGGAAATGAGGGTTGAAGAACCTGTTTCTAGAAATAGAGTGGGTTAGAAG
>NW_013953550.1:20687-26367 GCF_001266775.1 Austrofundulus limnaeus
TCCAGTGAAATATATTTATGTTTGTGGTTGTAATGTGACAAAATATGGAAAAGTTCAAGGGGTATGAATACTTTTGCAAACCACTGTAATTAATTGTATATTAGACCTAAAGTTGCTGCATTGTGTTAATTGATTCAACTTGGATTATGTTTGGTGAAATGCTCCAAAATCTATGAAACATGTTCTATCAACTATCATTGTGGTCATTATTAATAAAACAATCAAAACTGTTTTAAATTTCCTTTGAGTGATTTCTGATTTGTTTTGTGACCCTTTGTGCTGCAAGRGAAAGTTGATGAAATACTTCAACTGGTCAAAGACCTTAGATGAATGTGGAGACACTCTGAAAGTACATGCATTTAAAATCAAGAAAGTACACTTTTCTTTTCCCATCAATTGAAAGGATGTTTGGGGATGATGAAATCATTTTTCAAGATGATAATGCATCCTGCCATAGAGTAAAAACTGTGAAAACATTCCTTGAAAAAAGACACAGAAGGTCAATGTCATGGCCTGCAATAGTCTGGATCGCAATCCAATTGAAAATCTTTGGTGGAAGTTGAAGAAAATGGTCCATGACAATGCTCCAACCTGCAAAGCTGATCTGGCAACAGCAATCAGAGAAAGCTGGAGCCAGATTGATGAAGTTACAATTATGTTGTTACAAGTTACAATTATGCTCTTTGTCACTCATTAAGTCCATGCCTCAGAGACTGCAAGCTGTTAGAAAAGCAAGAGGTGGTTCAACAAAATACTAGTGGTGTTAGTGTTCTTTTGTTTATTTGTTTTTCATGAGAATTGAGTGATTCCATATTTTTTCCCCTCTGCTTGGCCCAAAAAGSTAACCATTACTGACTGCCACAACTTTTTCTTGATTATTTTTAGTGTTTCTTAAAGCCATTAAGTTGCCATTTGAAATAACTTTAGTCATGCCT
The DNA here is from genome assembly GCF_001266775.1 of Austrofundulus limnaeus. NCBI lineage: Eukaryota > Metazoa > Chordata > Actinopteri > Cyprinodontiformes > Rivulidae > Austrofundulus > Austrofundulus limnaeus. Next base: position 21,623 of record NW_013953550.1, read on the forward strand.
GTTATCTGCTTTTTTTTCTACAAAATTAAACAACTGAAGAAGTACCTTCTGAGGCTGGTGATTCCATTATTTTTGCCAGGGGTTATAGAACCACTCTGCCACAAACTCTACACCACCTSTAAAGACTTCAGCATAAAAATGCAATAAAGTGAGTGGCCAAATTCATATCAAGAAAGAAAAACAGCAACAGCTGGTTACAAAGCTATGCTGAACCAAAAGTAACAAGTAACTAACAAGCTTCCTAGAAGTATAGTGGAGAAAAAAAGTACAATATTTGTCTTTGAAATGTAGTGGAGTGAAAATCAGAAGTACCCCAAAAATATTTACTCAAGTAAAGATACACAAAAAATGTAATAAATTACAGTACTCAAGTAAATGTACTCCACCACTGTCCACCACTGTCTATTTATTAGGAATGTTTCTGGTATACACACTTGTCAAAACCAGTAGTCCTAATGGGGACCAAAGACCAGTCCTAATATGGTGGAACTCCACTTTTTGGGTTGCGGGTTCGGTTTAGGACTAAGGTGTTAATTGAGTTTAGGTTAGTCTTAGGGTCAGGTTGGTACCTATGAGGTTAGCCTTAGGGTTGGTGGTCAGGGTTAGGCTGTAGAAATTACTGGAAATGAATGGAAGTCAATGAACGGTCCTATTAAGGATAGAAATACAAAACTGTGTGTATGTTCTTTGAATCACCTTATAATTGAACAGTATTTTCTTTTGTGGCCCTTTATTTTCTAACACCCCACCACTGTGACATTTATTTTCAATTTTGTTGTAGGACTTTTTCTTTCAAGTATTAAAATTTATTATATTTTATTTCAATATATATTTTTGAAGTAAAAAAAAAACATTTTATTTACAATATTATAGTATAGACAATAGATAATAAATGGACCTTTAACTATTTGAAAACTGTTTTTGTAGACCTTCAAAACTTATATTTGAATAACACTGATCTAGATTCTGCAGCCAGAATATACTAGAAGTCACAAGTAACAACATTATTTACTTTCAGAGGCTGCTCATCTTGGTTCTAAGGTTTATTTTTCAGTTTTTGGCTGATTTAAAAATGTTCTATCTTGCAAACATTTGCAAATTTTGATTGTTTAGTTTTTCAATGGAAATAAACTCTAACTTAATTTTGTGAAGTAATTTGTTTTTATTTCTATAAAATTTAACAGACCTTGCAGAAAAGCAAAAGAAATAAAAACATATTTCATAACTCATATTTAAACCATTCCATAACCATTTTCATATTGTCAAACCTAATCAGTCATTTTTTCATAGAAGAAAATCTTTACAGTCAGCCTACGTAGTTGTTTTTATCACATATTATTTTTTGATTGTGATCAAATATGACAAACACAAGTCTAGGTTGGTACTAATAAAGTAAAACCAGTAAAAATAGCTGGTAATTTTGTATTAACCTTAGGAGTGCACATGTATAATTTTTTTTGTTCTGTTATGAACCTGACCAAGATAAAACTTTCCTTTTTTGCCRCAAGAAACTGAAATAAGCTCCAGACCCTGCCCTCATTATCATAATCATGAAAAAGTTGGTTAAGAACAGAAGACAGTCAAAGAGGAGTGGTGCAGAGTGAGGTAGGAGTACTGATAGGCTTTTATAAAGGCTAATTAAGGGGAGTGGAATCACAACAGAAAGACATAAATATGGTGTGAAGCCAAAAGTTCTGGGCAGAAGGTTGTGGATGTTGAAGCTGTTCATTGATGGAAACTCAAGATGGAGTGGAACTCTGTTTCCCACRTCTCCTCAACGATTCCTGCAGGATACCAAGACTTCATTGGACGGAAACTGTGTTGGTGAACATGATGTCATCCTTCATCTCTCTGATCACTGCAGCTCTCAACCTGCTCGTCATCATTTCTATCTCCCACTTCAGGCAGAGATTAACTTCTCGGCAGCATCTACATATTATGTTTTAGAAATCTGACTACTTTTTGATATAGATGTTTTAATTGTTGGGTCATTTATTTATGTATATACATATATTTTTTTGCATGTGTCTCTTTGCAGGCAGCTCCACACCTCCACTAACATCCTCCTCCTCTCTCTGGCTGTCTCAGACTTTCTTGTTGGTTTCCTATTGATGCCAGGAGAACTTTATAGAAAAAATAGCTGTTGGGTTCTGGGGGATATCCTATGCTCTTTTTATATTTATGCAGCTACTCACATTTTCTCTGCTTCGATTGGAAACATTGTTCTTATATCAGTTGACCGCTATGTGGCTATTTGTGACCCTCTACAATACCCCACCAAAATAACTGAATCAAAAACCAAAGTGTGTGTTTGTCTGTGTTGGATAATTAGTGGTATTTAYAGGATTCTGTTTATGAAAGATGATTTCATTCAGCCAGGCCAGAGTAAATCCTGCACTGGAGAATGTGCATTTACTACCAACCCTATTGCAGGCTTTTTTGATATCATTTTGAACTTTATTGCTCCAGTTACTGTCATCATATTTCTGTACATGAGGGTGTTTGTGGTGGCTGTGTCTCAGGCTCGTGCCATGCGCTCTCACATTACAGCTGCTACAAATCCACGTTCAATTAATGTAATAGAGAAATCAGAGTTAAAAGCAGCCAAGACACTTGGTATTCTTGTTGTTGTATATCTAATATGTCTATGCCCATATTACTGTTACTCTCTTGTCCATGTTAATGTGACCAGYACTTCATATGCATCATTTTTGTTTTTCCTTCTTTATTTTAACTCTTGTCTAAACCCCCTGATCTATGCCTTGTTTTATCCCTGGTTCAGGAAAGCCATTAAACATATTGTCTCTTTGCAGATACTGCAGCCTGGCTCCTGTGAGGCCAACATACTKTAGAAAAACTGATAATGACCCAAAAAGACAAATGCTCAGCCAAAGAATTATATCTATTCTGTAAATTCATTTAAAAGATTACATGAAATTTTTAAATATAGGGAGCAGTGTACTAAAAAAAACATTTGTCACCATATAAATAATGGTAAAAAAAAATTAGATAAAAACAAACACTTAAAAATAAAACATTTTAAAAAGTAGCAAATTACATGTATTGGCATTACTGTAATTGAGTGTGATTTTTGTGAAATTTGTGATTTAAGCTGTTGTATTCTGCTGTTGGCGCAAAAAGACTCAGACCTGCAGCTTGTGCTGGTTACTTCAAAATGCTTTTGTTTGTTTTAGAAGCCAAAACAAGGTGTTCATAGTTTAATATTGGTGAAGTACAATCTTAGTTGGATGCAACAAACTCAACACTGAGGAATAGATTATTTAATTTTTTTTGCAACTGGTCTACACATTTAAAAAAAATGACATAATGCATCTGATTGCCTGGAAATAAAAAATGCAAAGGAGCAAAACCATAAGCTTACATCCCACTCCTTGAAAGGTTGAATAAATACGACAGTAGAGGATTAGCTCTACAGTGGGTATCTAGTTATTTGAAAAATATGAAACAGTTTTTTCAAGTAAATAAGGTAAGATCTGAATTCTGAAACTGTAATGGACATGAAAACACACCAATACGTAGAAGAAGAGGAGTGAAAAGCTGCAGATTATTATAAATAAGTAGAATAAAACTCCAGTCTGGTGGGGTTACCGTAAATTCTCAAGAGTTWGCACAATCTGAAAATGTATGAACATAAACTTAAATAATCATTTGTTTTAAGCTGCGCTTTCAGCCAGGATATGGTATTACGGTATTACGGCATTACAGTTATGTCACGCGCAGGCTCGAAGCCCGCGAAAACCTCTGTTGTTGTTMTCTGCTCTGCTGTGTATAACTAGATGGCTGTTTTGTATTGTGACTTTTAGAAGTCAGTACGTTTGTACAATATATGTGAGCCATCACATTGAAATGAGGATTAAGTCGAAAAGTGATATATGGAGAAATAGGCAAATATAGTGTTTTGACTAAAATGTTAACAAAAATTGTGTTTTGTCAAAATGTAATGAATAAATGCCTTATCAGTGTATCATTTGAATGAATTGTGTGAAATATAATCAGAAAACAAAATTCTGAGCACTTTTTTGAGAAGCAGCAACAAAAAACCTGATTTAGAGGGAAAATGCCTTAAATTTTTGAGAGCAAGAAAAGTTTTGTTTCTTTTTNTATATATGGATTTAATTATGATATCAGAATGATCCAGGTATCAAAATGTGGCTTTTAAAGCCAAGAATCTGAAAATATGATTAGGTCACTTTGACCAAATTTGGCTTAATCCTCATTTCGATATGATGGGTCACATATACTTGATTGGAGTTTTGTAAATTCTGTGCGCATTTTGATTCAATCATGGCGTGTTTTTTACTTTTTTAAATCAACTTACTTAGTTATGTTCGCGCAGTAAACCCACAGTAAACCATGGCATGTTTTTAATGTGTGTGTGACCAGCAGATGACCAGCTGAATATTTTTATCTGCCACAAGGAGCAGGGGAGAAAAAGGGGCCACGTGAAGAAGCTTCTCCACCATGTTGATCAAGATGGAGGACCAAAGCAGGCTGATGATGGAGTCTAACCTTCAGATTTCACTCCAGAGCTTTGAAATGTAAGTAGTGTGATGTGGGAACATGTCTGCATCTTTAGAGCAACTGCTTCTGGTTGGACCAAAAGAAGTGTGTGTTTGGGGATCAGGAAATAAAACAGCCTGTACTTTGTTTTCATTTTTGGTCTTTTTTAAAAATTATTTTTGAAAGATTGGTTCCAAAAGCTTTATAGTTTTATACTGTCGAAG
>NW_013953550.1:31817-33577 GCF_001266775.1 Austrofundulus limnaeus
GATTTGATCACAGCTGAGAGATTGTTTTTTATAGCGGCAAGAATGTCCGACTTCAAGGAGAGTGTGTCTGCCTTACTGTGGGTGGGAGAGGAGGGCGCCTAAAGTCCGGCTTTAGCTTTAGCTGCAGTTAGCTCCGAGGAGGCGTCAAGCCTAACAGTCACAGAGCTAGAATGTTGCCTTTTCTCGAGTTTGTCGCCATTATTCTTCTCTTCCAGGCAAGAATCACTCAGTGGTCGAGTCTGGACGGACCAAATGTTTAAAACAGCAAGGACATTTAGTATAGAAGCACAAATGAACAAGTCGGAGCGGGAGCCACGCGACACACGTCTCAGTCCTCTGCCATCTTGCCCACCCCTCCACTCAGTGTTTGTTTCATTTTGACACAGTTCATTATCACAGTGGACCAAAATATCACAAAAAATAAAACCCAACAAAATCCGAGTAGAAAAAATACTGATTTATTCACTCTAAAATTCACAAATATATTTAAAGAACATTTTCTTTTAACAATAATGAGACTCTGTAGAGTAAACTTTTAAAATATATGTAAAAATCTTTCAAAAAACAAATTATATTTGTTTTTTACATCAAGCATTGGGAAAATCCCCAGGTGTTTTTTACAGTTGCAAAATGGTTCACATTGACTCCACCACAAATTCTGTCCAACATCAAAATGCAATATTTTTTTGTTTGCTGCAACTATTTATAGACATTCTCAATGACTCCAATACAAATTCTGTTCAACATCACATTTTTTTGTTTGCAACTATTTATAAAATCATCCACAATGACTCTACAAATTCTTTCCAACATCAAAACATTTTTTGTTTGTAACTATTTATAGTCATTCATAATGACTCCACTACAAATTATGTCCAACATCACAATGTCACAGTGTGTCTAAACAGTTTGTTGTGTCCAGGTGTTCCCTTCTTTAGATCATTTTCAACATCCTCCTCAGGATTGCTCAGGTAAATGTTCCACATGATGGTTCTGAACCCRTCTCTTACCTTCACTGGAGTTAGCGCAGACAAAAATTGTTTTCTCCAGTAGTCCTGGACATTTGATGTGGACCTCACCCGGACAAAGCGGGTCCGCAACGCCACCACCACCTCCTCATCCTCCACCTCCTCTTCATGGAAAAAAATGAGGGGTCATCCACCTGCAGATGTAAATTAGCTTGTATAATACTGTGCAGTGCCACTCTACTCTGAATATTTTACTGTACATGTTCAATGCCAAATAAGCAAGGAAAGAAAAAAAAAACCGACAAACCTCATTGTCAAAATCGAACTCCGACGTGTCCGATTCATCTCTGTGCGCATCTCTGTGCTCTAGTAAATTATTGTCAGTTTGTTTGTTATATTCAAGTGTAACATTTTAAACATGTAAAATTGAGCAAACATTTCAGTGTGAAATACTTATATCCACCCATCCATCCTCTATACCCACTTCTTCCTTTCAAGGTTGTGGGGGTTAGTGGTGCCCTAACACAGCAGTGACTCTTTAAGAGGTGGTGTACACTCTGGACAGGTCGCAAGCCTGTGAGAATCTGGCAGGAACAGACCCAGGGTGCACGCAGGCTCAAAAAGTAGAACAAAAATTTATTAAAGTAACAAAAARCTGCTGTAAAGACAGCTCAAACTTACAGAGGCACGAGGATCACAGGGGGAACAAAGCACAATGAACCGACAAAAGACTGAGACAAGACAGAACTTAAACACACTGACAACTAATGGCTGAACTGAAAACACCTGGTG
>NW_013953550.1:35712-36556 GCF_001266775.1 Austrofundulus limnaeus
TCTTCTTCTTCTTCTTCTTCTTCTTCTTCTTCTTCTTCTTCTTCTTCTTCTTCGTGTTGGCAAATAACTTAAAGGTGCATTACTGCCCACCTACTGGCTCAATGGTCAGGTCACTGAAGAGCCCCTACCAAAACCAGTAAAACCATGTAACGGTGAGTCGTCTCAGCTCAGAGCCATTTGTAAAGCAAACACTTGCTTTGAGTACTTTACAAAACACATTTTGTTATGTAATGGTCCCGCCTATTGCAAAAACATGAAAATATAAGTAATAATAGCTTGACTTATTATGTAAAAGGAAATTTGGGTTTACAGTGAACATAAGAGAATCATTTAAACCAGGGGTCCCCAGACTTTTTCCTGTAAGGGCCACATAACTTTTCCTTTCTCTGGTGGGGGGCCGGAGTCAGTTTGTAAGAGAAAAAGTGTGACTATTGCAGGAGTGCCTAAATGTAAAAATTTATTGTTTTCCAGAAAGCACAATCAAATAACCCTCTCTGGGTTCTTCACAGWATGTATTCTGCTGAGCTAACAGTCCTTTTTAGCTTTGAGAGTTTGTTTGCTCGCATTTGGCCTTGCAAGCTATCATACTTGTCTTTGTGACGGGATTCACAGTGTCGCCGCTGATTGTATTCTCTGAATACCGCCACCGCCTCTTAACAGATGAACAAAAAAATAATAGTTTGTCCACTGCAGCTTAAATGTCCTGCATTCTGAATCAATTTTTCTCTTACCTAATCTTTTCGCCATTATTCCGTTCTCTCTTTGAGAGGGGCGGGTTTAGGATTTTTTTCTGGGGGTTGCCAGATAGGGGCACAGACCACAGAATGGTGGAACAGAATGTCAC
>NW_013953550.1:38720-40245 GCF_001266775.1 Austrofundulus limnaeus
GAGAAAGAACACATGATAACACACACACACCAACTCTTTGTAGCTTCAACCTTACAGACTGAAATTTTCAGAAAGTATAAAATACAAAATGTCCTCATGCATCTCAGTAATCCAGGTAAAAAATCAAAAGGAAAAAAAATTGTATAGGTCCTCTGGACGGGTTCTTCTTTAATGAAACGTTTCGTCTCTCTTCCAAGAGACTTCTTCAGTCTGAGAGTTTCAGGTAAAATTCAGGCTTTTTGAAGACTGAAGAAGTCTCTTGGAAGAGAGACGAAACGTTTCATTAAAGAAGAACCCGTCCAGAGGACCTATACAATTTTTTTTCCTTTTGATTTTTTACCTGGATTACTGAGATGCATCAGGACTCTTTTCATTATGTAACTTTGATTTATAAAATGAAAACAACTTGTAGTTAAAAGAAAGTATAAACCAAAAATATAAAGAACATTATTATTTTGTTTATTAAAGACAATAAAATGTCTCTTTTGAGGAAGGTCATTTTAAACCAGAGTCAAAGACAAGTGGAAAAGTTTATTTCCCCTCTGGGGACCCTTACACTGATGATCTAAACTTATTTTAATACTATTGTGAGTGTCCCCAAATGTGTACAAGGTATAAAAAGAAATCTACATCTAAAATCTGCATCTTTATTCACAACCTACAGGAGACTCACTCGGGATAAAAATATTTCAACAAATCTTTCAGGCGAAAGTGAAAGTATATGTTTGCTGGTGTGAAAAAAAACTATTTTGGACTAAAATTCTGTGGTCTTAAGAGGCTAGTCCAGTTACACAAAAACAATAAACTTATATACACTTCTGCACATCATGCTATAGCTTTCTGAATTAGAAATCTTACTTTTCTGGTGTTAATGAGCTATTTATAATCTTTTTTATTACTAACTTTCTTTTCATGCAGATAAAGCCGCACAAGATACAGAGATGAATGGATGGATGGATGGATGGATGGATGGATGGATGGATGGATGGATGGATGGATGGATGGATGGATGGATGGATGGATGGATGGATGTGTTAGGCTTTATACCTTTTGAGGTTGTTTTTTGTTTGCCAGTATTTGCTTTGATATTTTAGATAAGCTGCTTGTTGTAGATGATTGTTGAAAAAACTGTTTTAATACAGCAGACAATGTATCTGCATTAAAATTTTGGTCTTTTGTGTCCATTGTGCAATTAGATAAAAGGCCTCTCCCAACCAAACTCCCGGGTTGAATTTCAAACCCACCCCGCCCCTGTCRTAAGATGATCTTAGTTTAAGATTTTAACAAAAAGAAGGGATGTTAAGTTTTTAATTTATCTCTGTGTTAGCTTAGACAGTGGTTCTCAATTATTTTCTGTCATGCACCCCCCCCCTCCCGAATTGAGATACTATTGAGAACCTGATAATAATTTTTTATTCCATTTCCCCCTCCCCCCCTGAATTCCACATTTTCACTATGACCATAATTATTATAAATAAAGTGAAGAATAATTAAACAAATAGCCACAGAAATAAAAATCAATGTC
>NW_013953550.1:41214-43043 GCF_001266775.1 Austrofundulus limnaeus
CACACACACACACCCTCAGGGGGTCCCGCCCCACCATTTGCGAAGTACTGGCTTAGGAAGATAGGATTTCTCTGATCACAACTTTGAAAGGTATTTTTTCCTGAGTGTATTTTGGCCTTTTCATAAAACTAGTTTCTGCTTTTAGAAAAACGTCAAGAATGTCACTTTTATAAATAGACTAGTTCCTCTGTCCCATTAGATTTAATTTAAACCAAAATTAATTCAAATATATATACACATTTGAAAATGTTTCACATTTAAAAACAGATTAACATCAGTCTAAGTAGTCTAAGATTTATTTATTGGTGGAGTTGAACAGTAATCATTTAATACCAGGAATCCATAATTCTTTTCATGCTCATGAAACTTGTGCCTCCAAATCCCATGTCCCTGAAGCTCCTGTACTCTCCAGGCCTCATGTACATCATCCTGCCTCTGTAGTGAGGTTGCTCATACATCAGCCAGTAGCCATCCATCACATGGCAGGACATACAATCAGACATTTGGTACCGATCCATGATGTTGTCACARTCGTCCATCATTTCATACATCTGACCACCAAAATTCTCCCTCTCGTAGATTCTCATTCTGTAGGATCCTCTGTACTGTAAACACCATTGGACACATGATATTCAGAGTTGGTTTTATTCTCATTACAATTCATTTAAATTTTGAAAAGCACAAGAGTTTAAAACTTACCACTGGGATCATACGACAAGACCTGATGCAGTCCCTCATGCCCATCATGCTCATGTAGTCAGAGTACTCACCCCTCCTGAAAAAATACTGGTTTCCCATGAAGTTGGGACGGTCATAGGCCATGAAGCAGCCACTCTCCACCCTGCAGGAGTGACATCTGCTCAGGTAGGAGTGCATGTCACCACAGTCACTCGTGCACTCATAGTAGCGACCCTGAAAGTTTCTGTCTTCATAGAAGATGACCTGAAAAATAATTTTACTATTTATATAACTCAAACTATTTATTGGCAAAATATACACTTGCAATCATATAATGAATTTGTACCTTTCCCCTCATGCCCATGTCAGTGTTGCTCATGTTGGCTGCGGATGGGTTGTTGTTCTTGCTTCTGTAATGCTTTCCCACCTGGTTTAACCCTTCCCTTTTGTACCTGAACAGTTGTAAAGAACCACTGACCCAGCACCCCCTATAGAATCCCTAACTCAGCAATTTATTTTAGAGCTCCACGGAATGCTGAGGTTATGTTCATTTTTTGTCTGCAGAAAGGCTTTTTTTGCCCAGTACAAACAGGTTTTTCACACAATATGTGAATATGTGACTTTTAGGAATTGTGTTGTTTTTCCCTTTGTGTTATGRCCCCAGTGCTGTGAAGCAGCTGAAAGCCTAATTGTTTTTGACSTGAGTATTATTAAGGCCTGAGCACAGTGAAACAGCAGAAGACCCTATAGCTTTTGATCTGATTATTATAAGACCCTGAGCGCTTGTGAAGCAGCAGAGCGCTCCAGCCAATGGTTTTACGACAGACCCCATGTGAGGAGGGGGCTCCTTTCAAAGACGGGTTGTCTGTACATGCAAAAATGCTTATAACTCAAACTGTTCAACATAGAAGCTTCAAATTTCTTTTGTTGTTTAGCTCTGATGAAGCTCTATCCACCAGGCCCACCAATTAGTGCCCCCCCACCCCCTCGGCCCCCCAATTTACCTGAAAATGTGGTGTCTGCGCAAACAAAAATGGTTATAACTCAGAAACTGTTCAACATGGGAGATTCGAATTTCTTTTGTTGTTTAGCTCTGATGAAGCACTATTCATCAGGCCCACCATTCAGTGCCCCCCCCCCCAGACCCCAAT
>NW_013953550.1:43149-50892 GCF_001266775.1 Austrofundulus limnaeus
TTGCTCAAAAACTATTAAGCATAGGAGCTTCAATTTTTCTTTGGTTGTTTAGCTCTGATGAGGGGCTATCTATCAGGTCAACCAATGCCCCCACTCCCCCAAAAGACCCCCTTCCAAGCCACTACAATTTTGGGATGCACCTAGTACCATGACATATTAGGGATAAAGACTTCTGAGTACCAGTGCATTTCTGCGTGCGGGGGTCATTATGTTACCGCTTTGTGGTGTCTAGTTTTTTCAGTGATTTTTCGTCAACYGTACCACAAACACGGCTGCACCGATCAATATAAAATTTGGCAGGGCTGTAGAAGAGTCTAACCTGCACTGCGCCAGCCAACGGTTTTATGATAAACCCCATATTTGAGGAGGGGGCGCCTTTCAAAGTGGGGGTATCAGGACATGCAAAATCGCTTATAACTCAGAAACTGTTCAACATAGGAGCTTCAGATTTCTTTTGTTGTTTAGTTGTGATGAAGCTCTATCCATCAGGCCCACCAATCAGTGCCCCCCACTCCCCAAACCCCCAATTTATCTGAAAAAGTGGGGCCTGGACATGCAAAAATGCTTATAACTCAAACTGTTCAACATAGAAACTTCAGATTTGTTTTGTTGTTTAGCTCTGATGAAGCTCTATCCATCAGGCCCACCAATCAGTGCCCCCCGCCCCCGGACCCCCAATTTATCTGAAAAAGGGGTGTCTTGACATGCAAAAATGCTTATAACTCAGTAACTGTTCAACATAGGAGCTTCAGTTCTTTTTTGTTTAGCTCTGATGAAGCTCTATCCATCAGGCCCACGAATAAGTGCCACCCCCCACTGCCCGGACCCCCAATTTATCTGAAAAAGGGGTATGGTTATAGCTCAAAAACTATTAAATATAGGAGCTTCAGATTTCTTTTGTTGTTTTGCTCTGATGAAGTTCTATCCATCAGGCCCACCAATCAGTGCCCCCACCCCCCAGGACCCCTAATTTATCTGAAAAAGGGGTATCTGGACATACACAAAGGGTTATTGCTCAAAAACTATTACACATAGGAGCTTCAGATTTCTTTTTTTCTTTAGCTCTGATGAAGCACCATCCATCAGGCCCACCAATTAGTGCTCCCCCCCCCCCGGTCTCCCAATTTACCTGAAAAAGGGGTGTCTGGACATGCAAAAATGCTTAGAACTCAGAAACTGTTAAACATAGGAGCTTCAGATTTCTTTTGCTGTTTAGCTCTGATGAAGCTCTATCAATCAGGCCCACCAATTTGTTTCCACCACGACCCCCAATTTATCTGAAAAAGGTGTATCTGGACATACAAAAATGGTTATTGCTCAAAAACTATTAAACATACTGTAGGAGCTTCATATTTCTTTTGTTGTTTAGCTCTGATGAAGCTCTATCCATCAGGCCCACCAATCACCCCACCCCACGACCCCCAATTTATCTGTAAAAGGGGTATCTGGACATGCAAAAATGGTTATTGCTCAAAAACTATTAAACATAGGAGCTTCAGATTTATTTTGTTGTTTTGCTCTGATGAAGTTCTATCCATCAGGCCCACCAATCAGTGCCTCCACTCCCCCCAGATAAACGGGGGTCCAGACCCCAGTTTATCTGAAAAAAAAGACCCCCCCCCAAGCCACTACAATTTTGGGATGCACCTAGCAGCATGACATTTATTAGGAATAAAGACTTTTGAGCTCTGGTGCATTTGTGCGTGCGGGGGTCATTATGTTACCGCTATGCGGTAGTTTTTTCCCCTGACAGGAAGATTTTACACTATGTTACAGTGGATGGAGCATTATGACTTGGCAGTTATTTACAACTACTATTAATTTAGGGAGACACAAAGATCCAGATGTGAGCGTGGAAAATTGGCTTCAAAAATTGGTGCACTAGTTCAGAGTATACCAAAACATTTCTTGGCACCATATTGTACAACCTATGGTCATTTTGAACAAAAACGCAATTTTCACCTTTCAAGCAAATTGCTATTTTGTCTTAAAGTTTGAGCGTATTGACTTAATTCAGATTGGGGCCAAAGCTTCACAAACTAGTGCGCAAAATGTACCATTGGTTAGTTAATCTGGTTGATGTGAACATGGGATTGATTTTTAATTTGCCTATTTCACATTAGACATTTGGGGATAACATCCATTGATAAGTTGATTCTAAGTTGAGATGTATCTTTATATCATTCATATACTCTGCATTTATATTGTGACATTATAACTMAATTGACTTTTAATATGTTTTGTTCAGAATGGATGCAGATGAACTTTTCCCTCACTCACCTAAGGATAGCTTGTGTTTATGAAAGAAAAGTCCAGGCTTGCAAAGCTTAAAGAGTGAAGTTCTGAGCAGTGGTGTCACTAGGCCTATTTTAGGGGGGCTGGAGACCCCTAACATATTTTAAAGCCCCCCTAAATTATTTTGGTGTAAAACAATTTTTTTTTTCAAAAATCCAATATGATGTGGTCAGAATAAATAACCATTTAATRTTTCCTTATTAAAGGCACAGTGTGTAGGATTTGTTGTTTTCAGCAACATCTAGTGGTTGAGTCATCCTCCATGGTCATCCCCCCCACCCCCACCCCCCACTTCCAAATGCAAAGGAGTTGCTACGGTGTCTCTCAGGTGTCAAAAACCTTTGATAATTCCAACCACGGTGTCTACCAGCAGCTTCAGGGCTAGTGATGTTTCAAGTGGTAAGATTATGAGCTTTAATAAGTAAAATTATCCCAGCTACAATGTAACTAAACATAATAATATAGCACTATTTGGGTCACTTGTGGCGCTCCAAAGCAAGATGACGAGAAGAGAGACGTGAAGAGGAGCTGCGCATGTTGGTGCTGACTCCGAGAAAAAAAAAAAAAAACAGACGCAGCACTGTATATTAATTATTTCATTCCCTCATTTGCACAGATCACAATGATGATGATTAAAACATTTTAATTTACAGAGAAGGGTGCATATAAAATTTATTTTACATCCCTGGCACAGCATTTAATTAATTAATAAAGATCGCCCTTTAAAAAAAACACATTCCAACCCTTCAATTGCCGATAGACGATTGAATCAAAAATCACGCCATCCCTAATGGCAGCCCCACCTCCGTCAGTGTGCCCCAGGGCAACTGTGGCTACAATGTATTTTGCCATCTTCAGTGTGTGAATGTGAGTGTGAATGGGTGAATGTCTGTAAGTGTAAAGTGCTTTGGGGTCTGGAGGGACTTGATAAAATGGTCCATAAGTTCAGTCCATTTACCATTTAAATTAAATACTTTGTATACATATATATATATATATACAATCTTGTTTTTAAAAAGTTATACTGTTTTGTCACCATGAAATATCTGATGTTTAGTTGAAGTGTTGGAACTGTTACTGATAGGCCTACAGCAGATGTTTCTGGCAATAATCAAATGACGGTCTGGCTGCAATCACCTTGTGTCTTTACTTTCCTCTGTGGTACTAATGTCTGTATATACCAGAACACAACAATTCTGTAAGAGCTGTTCATATATCTACTGGTAGCGAAAAACACAGGAGGCTGGGTTAAAATTTGAAATCTTCTCTTGTTACATATGATAAGCAAATAATGTGAGAGCATGTTTAGTTGACTTTAAAAATAAATTATCAGCAACATGTAGTTTTTATAACTGCTCCTTGCTGCTGACAGAAGTTAGTTTTACAGCACATGATGTTATATCTTATACATACATGTTATATGTAAATCAATTTTATCCAGTATAATTAATATAATGATCAAACAAACAAAATATAACAATAGTTTTAATAATGGATAAATAAAGATGTGAAAGAGCACTTTTAAAAGAGGGGAGAGGAAGAAGAGGTCTGGGCTAAAGCCCCTGATGTTTCAAGAGCCTAAAAATGCCCCTGGTTAGAATTTAAACATTACACAGTGATTTTAAAAACACATTTTAAAAATTAGAATCTGGCACTAAATCAGATACTTATCTGATGTTTGTCGAAGTGAACATCAGTTTAAAGTGTATCTTACCCCCCCGTGAAAAGATAACTTCGCCCCAAGGCGAAATTTGAAAAATGCATCAAAGTGGGTAGGGGATGGGGTGTGGGTAGGGGAGAGGGTGTGGGTAGGGGAAGGGGGGTTAGAGAGCGGAGGTGTGGCCAGGACGAGAGAACGTGACAGGCAGATAGCATTAGCATAATGGATGCTACATGGAGAGTGACCACAGTATCGCAGACAGTTACATCTCTGAACGTCTGAGGTGGAGGATTTTCACCCCACGCCAGCACCGGACAGAGGAGCGCTCCGACAGCCTGACAGAAAAAAATTAATGCATACAGCTGCTCACATGATCGCTAGTTTAAATCAGGAATAAAAGTAATTTACCTGTATAAAGAGCCCTAAAAATCCATAAATTTTGCAAAAAATCCTTACAACTCGCACCTGCGGGGGGGGGGGGGGGGGTCAGCTGCAGAGCAGGAGGAAAGGAGAGAGGGGAAAAAGTAACTTATTTCTAGCGGCAGAACAGTTTGGAAGATGGCTGTTTGGTGTGTGTGTGTGTGTGTGTGTGTGTGTGTGTGGAGAGACAGACAGAGAGAGAGAGAGAGAGAGAGAGAGAGAGAGAGAGAGAGAAAGAAGCGCAGCAGTCAGCTCTGACCTCACCCAAGGCTGAAGGTCAACAGACGATCATGCTAAGCTTGCTAACTGTTCCACCCTCTGACTGCTGAAGGGGCGTCTTAGAGAGAGGCTTTTATACCAGAAAACAGCCGCTGTGACGAAACCGTGGAGAAGCACGTCACAGCTGAGAGCCGTTAACCAATATGCAAATTAGCCTGTAGTACCACTGCTCTACCCATATGAGCAGCAAAAACACGTTTTTAGACCAAATATTACAGATTTGAACAAATACGCACAAAAACATCAAAATTAGCACAGAAACAGTACTATATAAAATTTTAGACACATTCTAGACAGTTTATCAGCTAAAAAAAGTTAATTTTGGGGTAAGTTACTCTTTAAACTGTCCATCCATCTGTTTTCTGCCGCTTATCCTGGATCGGGTCACGGGGACAGCAGCCTAAGCAGAGAGACCCAGACTTCCCTCTCCCCTGCCACTTGGGCCAGCTTGTCCAGGGGAATCCCAAGGCGTTTCCAGGCAAGCCAAGAAACATAGTCCCTCCAGCATGTCCTGGATATTCCTCTGGGCCTCCTCCCAGTGGGACATGCCCAGGACACCTCACCAGGGAGGCGTCCAGGAGGCATGCTAATCAGATGCCCGAGGCACCTCAACTGGCTCCTCTCGACATGGAGGAGCACACGTTCTACTCTGAATCCCTCCCGGATGACTGAGCTTCTCACCCTATCTCTAAGGGAGTGCCCAGACACCCTGCGAAGGAAACTCATTTCAGCCGCTTGTATCCGCGATCTCGTTCTTTCAGTCACTACCCAATGTTCGTGACCATAGRTGAGGGTAGGAACGTAGACCGACCGGTAAACCACGAGCTTTACCTTCTGGCTCAGCTCCTGCTTCACCATGACAGACCGATACAGCACCCGCATCACTGCAGACGCAGCACCAATCTGCCTGTTGATCTCCCGCTCCATTCTTTCCTCATTCGTGAACAAGACCCGAGATACTAGAACTCCTCCACTTTGGACAGGACCTCCTCCCTGACCCGGAGACGGCACGCTACCAGTTTCCGGCTCAAGAACATGGTCTCGGATTTGGATGCACTGATCCTCATCCCGGCCACTTCACACTCGGCTGCGAACCGCTCCAGCGAGAGCTGGAAATCACAATCTGATGAAGCCAATAGGACCACATCATCCACAAAAAGCAGATGTGATCCTAAGGTCACCAAAAAGGATCCCCTCAACACCTTGGCTGCTCCTGGAAATTGTGTCAATAAAAGTTATGAACAGAATCGGTGACAAAGGGCAACACTGGCGGAGTCCAACCCTCACCGGAAATGAGTCCGACTTACTACCGGCAATGCGGACCAAGCTCTGGCACCAGTCATACATGGACCTAACAGCCCGTATCAATGGGCCTGATACCCCAAACTCCCAGAGTACCCCCCACAGGAGTCCCTGAGGGACAAGGTCGAACGCTTTCTTCAAGTCCACTAAACACATGCAGACTGGTTGGGCGAACACCCATGCACCCTCTAGGACCTTGCTGAGGGTGTAGAGCTGGTCCATGGTTCCACGACCAGGACAAAAACCACACTGCTCTTCCTGAATCCGAGATTCGACTATCCGATGGACCCTCCTCTCCAGAATCCCCCGAATAGACCTTACCAGGGAGGCTCAGAAGTGTGATCCCCCTATAGTTGGAACACACTCTGCAGTCCCCGTTTTTAACCTCTTAAGCCCCAAGGGGTTGTCTTGAAGTTTGTGCTCGAAAAGTCATGCCCAAATGTAAGTGGGTGTTTCTCAGTACCTAAAATCACCAAATATCCCAACCTTTGATATCAAAATAAAGCTAACACTTGGGCGATTTAATCAGGGGTGTAAGTATAACATCATATGCTTTTGTTTCAGAGATACTGAGGATGGAACATAGAAAAAATGGCTCTTTTTCCCCTCGCCTGAGGTTTTTCTGCATTATACAGTATATAACTAACAAGAATAGACCCAGGGCACAGGCAGGTTCAGAATGGAACAAAAAGGATTTATTAAATAACAAAAAAAAAGCTGTCGATGTACTCACAGGATCTCAAAAAGGAACAGGCACGAGGGAGACAAAGTTCAGAGACAAAACATAATGAACCGACAAGGAGACTGAGACAGGACAGGGCTTAAAAACACTGAGAACTAATGAACAAACAGAAAACACCTGGGGAGAAACACAAGGGTGATAATCAAGGTAATGTGGGGCAGCTGGGCTGAGACACACAGGGAAACATATAAATACTAGGGAAACCAAGGTAAACATTGACAAACMATGACAGTACCTCTCCCTTAACAATCGTCTCCCGACGATCAACAAGGAGAGGCATGGAACAACGGGAGACGGGACAAAACAAACTCAAAGACATAACACGAAAGTCCAGGGGGACGACCAGGAAAACCTCCCCAATGAGGCAGGAGGTCGGAAAAGTGGCCAGGAAAACACTCATGGCGAGATCCTGCAGGAGCAGACGCAGAGCCACAGGAGGAGGCAGGAGCAGACGTGGAGTCAAGAGAGGARCAGACGTGGAGTCGAGGGAGGAGGCAGGAGCAGACATGGAGTCGAGGGAGGAAGTGGGAGGCGATGAGGAGCCGTCGGAGGTTGATGGAGCGGGAGCCTTTGTGACGGTGAACACAGGCGATAGAGGGGATGAAGAGGTGAAGACTGACGACCCAGGTGACATGAAGGCGATGGCAGCCGACCCAGGTGACATGGAGGTGACAGCAGCCGACCCAGGCGACATGGAGGCGACGGCAGCCAACCCAGGCGACATGGAGGCGACGGCAGCCGACCCAGGAACCTCAAGGATCGCAGATTCAGGGCTCGCCGACATAGGAGACATTGAGACCACCAACCGTGGAACCACCGAYCGTGGAACCACCCAAACCTCCACCTGCGGAACCACAGACTGTGGAATTGCCGAGTCTGGAACCACTGGAACTGGAACCACCCCAGGAACCACCAATTGTGGAACCATCGACTGCGGGACCACCCACTCAGGAGCCCCAGGAAAGGACTCAGAAGACCCAGCAGACTCGGGTGCAGATCCAGCCAGATCGAGCACAGGATCCCCAGAAAAAAACGGGTGGGAGGG
>NW_013953550.1:52363-55727 GCF_001266775.1 Austrofundulus limnaeus
CCAATAAGCAATGTTTAAACAGTTTTTTGATACTGTTAATTTTCTCAAAATCAAATTTTTGGAAAATGTAATTTGAAATTAAATATTAAGTTTGCCTTAAAAAGAAAATACCCTGTGTTTAAGTGTAAAAAAATGTATTACTGCTGAGGCCATGCTAAAATTGTTCCCTTTTCGTACCACTTACCTCTGTGAATCATTTTTTCCCACAATGACTACAATGAAAAATAAGCACAGAGCTCGTTTACAAGTGGAAGATGATCTTAGAATGTGTTTGTCATCCACCACTCCAAGAATAGAAAACTGCAGAGAGACAGGCTCTTCCCTCTCACTAATKCAGTGTGATATTGACTGACTGACTGATTTGTCTGTGGTAAGAATGGAAACAAGTACAAATATTTACTTGTTGTCAGTTCTGTTATGAAGAATTTGTGAAAAGTGAAAAGTTTTATGTGAAAAGTTTGTGTTAACTTGAAGTGGCAAAACATTTGTTTTTATCATTCCAATAAGCAAGTTTTAAACAGTTTTTTGATACTGTTATTTTCAAAATTGTACATTTTGAAAAAAATAAATWAAAGAAAAATTAAATATTAAGTGTGTTTTGAATAGAAAATACTCTGTGTTTAAAAGTGTAAAAATTGCTAACACTATACAAATGTGTATATTAGACAAAAATATTCCTGTGGCATCAAAAGTATTAGTAGTAAAAATATTTAATTAGCATAAGGATTGAGAGGGGGTCCCTGGACTTTTTTTTCTATTGTAGGGCGTCCCCAAACCCAAACAGTTTGAGAACCCCTGCCTTAAGGAACTCCGGGCGAATCTCATCCACCCCCGGCGCCTTGCCACTGAGGAGCTTTTTAACCACCTCGGTGACCTCAGCACCAGAGATTGGAGAGTCCGACCCAGGGTCCTCAGGCTCTGCTTCCTCATGGGAAGACGTGTTGGTAGGATTGAGGAGGTCCTCGAAGTATTCTGCCCACCRACCCACAACGTCCAGAGTTGAGGTCAGCAGCGCACCATCCCCACCATAAACAGTGTTGGTGGCGAACTGACCCCCCCCCCCCCCCCGAGATGCCGGATGGTGGACCAGAATCGCCCCAAAGCCATATGGAAGTCTTTTTCCATGGCCTCTCCGAACTCTTCCCTCACCTGAATTTTTGCCTCAGCCACCACCCGAGCTGCAATCCACTTGGACTGCCGATACCTATTGGCTGCTTCCGGAGTCCCACAGGCCAAAAAGACCCGATAGGGCTCCTTCTTCAGCCTGAAAGCATCCCTCACCCCGGTGTCCACCAGCGGGTTCGAGGGGTGCCGCCACGACAGGCACCGACAATCTTACAGTTACAGCTCAGGTAAGCCGCCTCGATAATGGAAGCACGGAACATGACCCACTCGGACTCAATGTCCCCCACCTCCCCCGGAAAATGTTCGAAGTACCCCCGGAGGTGTGAGTTGAAGCTCCATCTGATGGGAGACTCTGACAGATGGTTCCCAGCAGATCCTCACTATATATTTGGGTCTGCCAGGTCTGACCGGCATCCTCCCCCAACGGAGCCAACTCACCACCAGGTAGTGGTCAGTTGACAGCTCCGCCCCTCTCTTCACCCGAGTGTCCAAAACATGCAGCAGCCGATCAGATGAAACGACAACAAAGTCAATCATTGAACTGCAGCCTAGGGTGTCCTAGTGCCAAGAGCACATATGGACACCCTTATGTTTGAACATGGTGTTCGTTATGGACAATCCATGACAAGCACAGAAGTCCAATAACAAAACACTGGTTGGGTTCAGGTCGGGGGTGGGGGTTCCTCCAACCACGCCTCTCCCGGTCTCACTGTCATTACCCTCATGATCGTTGAAGTTCCCCAGCAGAATGAGTGAGTCCCCGTTAGGAGCGCTCTCCAGCACCCCCTCCAAGGATTCCAGAAGGGGTGGGTAATCTGAACTGCTTAGGCACAAACAACAGTCAGGACCCATCTATCCACTCGTAGGTGGAGGGAGTCTACCCTCTCATTCACCGGGATGAACCCCAACATACAGGCACCAAGATGGGGGCAATAAGTATGCCCACTCCTACTTGGCGCCTCTCAGCATGGGCAACTCCAGAGTGGAAGAGTGTCCAACCCCTCTCAAGGAGACTGGTTCCAGAGCCAGAGCGGTGCGTCGAGGTGAGTCCAACTATATCTAATCGGAACCTTTCAACCTAACACACCAGCTCAGGCTCCTTCCCCACCAGAGGTGACATTCCATGTCGCTAGAGCCAGCTTCTGTAGCCGAGGATTGGACCGCCAAGTTCCCCGCCTTCGACTACCGCCAGCACACATTACACCCGACCCCTGCGGCCCCTCCCACAGGTGCTGAGCCCATGGGAAGGGGGACCCACGTCTCCTCTTCGGGCTGTGCCCGACCAAGCTCCATGGTTGAAAGCCCATCCACCAGGTGCTTGCCAATGCACCCCACCTCCAGGCCTTGCTCCAGAGTGGGGCCCCGGTGACCCGCGTCCGGGCAAGGGAACACCGAATCCATTTATTGTGTTCGTCATAGGGGTCTTTGGGCTGCACTTTGTCTGATCCCTCACCTAGGACCTGTTTGCCTTGGGTGACCCTACTGGGGGCATGAAGCCCCCCAACAGCATAGCTGTAGGAGGAGAGGGGAGGTTTACTCACTGACTGCTCGCTCCTGCAGCTGCTGCTCCTGCAGACTTTTCAGACCCGCCCTGCTCTGCTAACTGGATGAGCTCAGTGGTGTTTGATTTGTTGAAAGTTGCACCCCGTTTAGTTATAGATGAGCAGCTTTAGTGAGACCACAAAAGAAAACAACCATTTTTAATTTTTTTTTTACAGATGACGGAAATCCATCACGGCGGCGAACTTTAAGACCTGCAGGTTGATCAAAAATTTACTACCAAGTGAAATTGTTTGTTACCTTTCACTGGCCTTAATTTGAGCTCTTTTAATTTACTACCTTTTACTACCCTGTGGCAACCCTTTTCAAAAATGAGATTCAAATCAATGTTTTTATCACAAAAGTAAAAAAAATAATTCATGTTCTGAGTTTTAAAAAAGCTTGTTCTGTAAATAGTTTAAGTGCATGAATGAATACAACTCATGCAGTGGGAAATTATGAACTACTGAAGTATGCATGGACAAGAATTGTCATACTCAATAAAATTTCCTATGATCAAAATCCAACTTTTTATGATCAAACTGATTCTTTTGTCTCAATGGTCTTTCGGTTATTTATTTAGGTTTACTACCTAATGTTCTTGGCTTTTTTTCCTCTCACACAAAGTTAAACAGTGTTGATAATGTTAAGGCGTGTGTGTGTGTGTGTGTGTGTGTGTGTGTGTGTGTGTGTGTGTGTG
>NW_013953550.1:57132-58350 GCF_001266775.1 Austrofundulus limnaeus
GCTGTAGAGCTGTGTTTGTGGACACGTTTTTCCTACATCATGGGGGCAGTGTGAGTGTGTGTGTGAGGGTGTGTATGTATTTAGGCCCAATCGAAACTATGTGACACAGCAACCTTGTAGTTTGTTTAAAAATATTGAAGCACAAAGAGGATCTGTAAGTTAATTCAATTTGTTTTATGACTGATAGATGGCCATGTCTTGCACTGTGGGTGAGGAGAAGGGAGGCTTCTACCACAGCAATGATCAACCATGCTGTGGTATGCCAACTCCTGAATCTCTGCAGGCAGGGCCGGATCAACACTTCTCTGTACCCTGGGCAACAATATTCAAGGGCCCCATCATCACGACCCCAGGATTACCAGTTTGACAAAATACAGAGTAAATTATTGCAATAAATAGTAAATATACTCAATACCTCAAATTCTAAGCGTATTTTGATGTACAAATGCTCATAGGACTACAAATACACTATGTCCTCTTGTCAATGACACTCCTTCACATGATGCTATGAAAACAAAACACATCAGTATAATCTGGTAAACATGACCCACTACAYTGAGATGGAGGGAAGTGTCCTCCATTTTCACAAAAGCAACACTTGAYATWAGGCAACCCTCTCAGTCACCTGACCCGCCTCATGCTGACTGACCAATGAGGAGAAGATCTCAACTCACGTTCACAGTGACAGGCAGCCTCTCTGTGCAGCACAAGAGCTCCAACAGACAGTTTAACAAAAGCAGGAGAAAACCAGATATTTTGCTGGTGCCTTCACTCAAGGGTGTAACCGTCATCTCAGAAGTGAGGCAGACACATTTTTTAGAGGTCTATTGAGTGATTTATCATCCTCTCTTATTAAATCACACACCTCTCCTTAGTGGCTAAAACACATAAATAATAACAGCAACAGTACAGTTCCACTGACTGACTGTAGTTCTTTAAACTATTTATTAACAAAATCTAAAGTTTTAGCAGCCAAAATGTAGCCAGATGGAAAACACCATTACTGTAAGCAAACACAGACTTGAATAAGAACATTATCCATCCTGTCCACTGGTAGTGTCTGTGACAACATGGAGGAGCAGAAACAGACCAAACAGACAATGGCTCACAGCAAACATAGAAACTAATAGATAAACAACAGCTGAACTGGATCTGTTTCACAGATTATCTGTCATGTTTTTACAATAAATTAATAATTATGTTAATTTCATTCAACAA
>NW_013953550.1:62335-71113 GCF_001266775.1 Austrofundulus limnaeus
ACACACACACACACACACACACACACACACACACACACACACACACACACACACACACACACACACACACAAATTTTTGGTGCTTTTGTGCATTTCAGTACTTTTTCGTTTTCATACTGTCAACTGAATACAGTATGTTTATGAGGTGATAAGCACATTCTTTCTGCAGGTGAAAAATCTRCATATTTTTAAGCACACTTTCATGCAAGGTTTGTTTTGATTCATCCAGATATGTGCGTAGAACCTGACGTAAACAAACCTTTAGTGCATACACAGAAGATAGGCGGCCCCWGTTCTTTGCAACCTAATATTGAGAAGCAGGTGAAAAATATGAATGATAAATTTATTTAGGCAATTTTTAAAATACAATGTAAGATCAATAAAGCATAGATTTTTTGAACAATTGTTTTGGTTGAATTATTTTCTTTAAATTGAAATATGTCACCTTAGTAACAGTAAAATATAACACATCATACAAGAGAGGAGAATTTCTAAAATTCTATGGAGCCAAATAAAAAGCTAGAAAAAAGAGGCAAGTTACAGAAACAGTTTTTCATATGTTCTTGTAAACTTCATGAGGAAAGGAAAACAATAAAGGTTTGTCGATGGACAAATGCATGGTTTAGAAGTCTTGCAACGTGAAGAGAGATAGGAGTTGCATGGAGCAAAAAAAAGTGACAAGAAATCCCTAAAGATAAAAAAGAAAGGAGGGATGAAAAATATCAGCTCATCAGAGACTACTTGTCAGAGGGCTAGAACTGTTTAATGATGGAGATCAAAGACAAACTTTGTTTTCCACAATTACTCAACAGCTCGTGTCTGAAGCCGAGTTTTCATCAATCTAAATCTTTGTTCCTGAACTTCCTGSTGTTYATCTCTCTGATCACTGCAACTCTTAACCTGCTCGTCATCATCTCAGTCTCCCATTTCAGGCAAAGATAAACTTCTCAGTAGAATAAGCAGTTAAATTTAAAAGTTGTCTTTATTTGAAAAAGTCTGACTAAATACTCCTTGCATATAGTTTGTTGAAATTATTGAATAATTTATTTTTTTATTTCACTGCAGGCAACTCCACACACCAACGAACATTATCCTCCTTTCTATGGCAGTCTCAGACTTCCTTGTCGGTTGCTTGTTGATGCCTTTAGAAATCTTAAAGAGTTCATCCTGTTGGTTTCTTGGGGATTTCACATGTTCTTTATTGTATTATATGATTTGTCAAATTATTTCCACTTCAATAGGAAACATTGTGTTTGTATCAATTGATCGCTACACAGCTATTTGTGACCCTCTACATTATCCCACTAGAATCAATCTGGTAAAAGTCAAATATAGTGTATGTCTGTGTTGGTTCTGTGCTGCTTCCTGCAGCTTTTTGTACGTGAAAGATGAACTTATTGAACCAGGCAGGACTAGGTCCTGCTTTGGGGAATGTAAAGTTGTAATGAACTATATTGTGGGTACCTTTGACCTAATTGTGAACTTCACATTTCCAGTTACTGCTATCACAGTTCTGAATTTGAGAGTATTTGTGGTGGCTGTGTCTCAGGCTCGTGCCATGCGCTCTCACATTACAGCTGCTGCACTCCAGAAATCAGCGAATGTAAAAACAAAGAAATCTGAGTTGAAAGCAGCCAGGACTCTTGGTGTTCTTGTATTTGTGTTTTTACTATGTTTTTGTCCATATTACTGTGTCTTTCTTGCTATGAGTGACTTGCTCAATGCTTCATCTATGGTTTATGTTTTTTTCCCAATCTATTTAAATTCCTGTCTAAACCCCATGATCTACATGATTTTTTACCCCTGGTTCAGAAAGGCTATAAAACTCATTGTCACTTTACAGATACTGAGGCCTGGCTCATGTGAGGCCAACATACTCTAATAGTTTACTAACTGGAAAAAAAAACTTGCACTAGAGATATTTTTTCAGTCACTGAATAAGGAAAACCATAAAAGCTGAATTTGATAATAAAGTGTACGAAAATGTGAAAACAAAGCTTGTGTATCTTCAACTTTCACAGTCATCCCATTAGTAGATAGTGTTCATGGTGCATTATTCTCATTTAGAAATTACACTAATATAATTTTTAGATTTTCTTAACTGCATTTGTCGCATAGTTTAAAGATGAATTTTAGTAAAAGGGGCATCCATCCATCCATCCATTTTCTGTACAYGCTTCTTCCTTTTCAGGGTTGCATGGGTCACTGGTGCCCATATCCAGTAGTCACAGTGCGAGGGGCAGGGGACACCCTGGACAGGTCGCAAGTCCATCACAGGGCCATTAATTAGTTAAAGGGGCAATATCAGGTAAAATAAACATTTTTGAGCTTTATATCATTATAATGTTGTTCTCTCAGTGTTTCCCCTACCATTATACAGGCGGGGCGGGCCCCCCACCAACGAGATGGCCCGCCCCTCTTGGAATTTCACGGCACGTAGACGTTTTTATTTAAATAAGGTCAGATCAAGTCCAGAGCTATTTTTTGCGCCCCTCCATATCGACCTCTCACCAAACTTGGGGAAAAAGACGGCGCAGAGCGAGGGTGAGCACTGGGTGTGGTCCTCACAAAGATAGGAAGACACGTGTGTGCGCGCGATGAAAACTGCTTTTAATCACGTAGCACCGATGCGACAGCTTTGCAAGGTACTCTTTCTTTCTTTAAAATAAAATGCGACAGGTTTGTACCTTATCAATAATTTAGAATCCCCAACACAGACCTCGAGGTTCCCGCGACTCCGTTCATGTTCTATAAATAGTTCTGATCAGCATAGCAGCTGTAATGGTCCTCAACTTTGAAAAAAGTAACCAGAGTAGTTTGTAAACTCAAATCCAGACAGAGTCAGCTGCTGTACAGGTCCTGCTGGACTCAAACATGGAGCTCCTCTCCTCTCCTCTGTCTCACACACAAGCAGGTTAGACAGACAGTCCTGTTCAGGAGCATTAACCCTTAAGGGCCCAGATAATAACCGGTCTTTAAAATGTGGTAAATAAATTATTTTCAGTGACTGAGAGGAAGTTTTTTTGATAGTTGCATAATTGCATTTTCTAAATGTTATCATTTATATCTCCAAGAGAGTTCTAATTCTTAGAAAGGACATGATTTGAGGTTTTTACTGACAATATTTTTATTCAAAACATGTTACAGAAGTCATAAGAAGCAGGTTTATTTTGAACAAACATTACAAACATGTTCATTCCTACAAAACCGTCAAATATATTTACAAACAACACTAAACTAATTCAGATTAACATAAAATAAATAAATCATGTTTTATAATTAAATGTCTGTTTCCTGCTATAAAGAAAAATCCTCCTCCTGTCCTCCTTGTTCCTAATCAGGGTCAGGGTGGGGCTGGAACCTGTCCTCGCTGCCTTCGGGTGAAGGCAGGGGACACCTGAACAGGTCTCCAGTCTCCATCAGGGACACAAAAGAGACAACCAACCATCCACACTCTGTCACACCTATAGAGTCACACAGAAGAGCTCCAGAAGGTTTCAAACTGAGAACTCTGGACTCAGATCATCTGCTGCACACAGTTCAAATCATTTATTATCAATAATAATTTGCTATGATAAGTTATTAATAATTATCATGAGGAGTCCTTAACTTTAGGATGTAGTTAGGCAATTAAATATTAATGTATGTGTAAATTTATTACCATAATTGAAGGTGAGTCGCGTAAATTTATGTTTTAATAAAACAAGACCCCCCCCCCCCCTCCAAAGACCAATTTTCTAGGGGAAACACTGTCTCTCATCAAAAACATGCCCAGTCTTGCTTTGACTCATTCATGCATGTTTGAGAAATCCTGTAGTGTCCTGAGGCAGCCAGGCAGATGAGTAAAAACGACCGGTTGGGCCTAGAACCATCTTTTGGGACCAGCTCCTCATTTAGGCTGTGTCTCCAAACTGAGCTTCCTCATCACGGAGCACACACACCCACTCGGCACACTTTTAGACACTTGTTTTATTGTGGTTGTCTTTACTCTGAGGGATTAATTGAAGTTTGTGATATTTTAACAATTAGTTTTGCAAAAATGTTTTTTATATTTTATGGTTTTACTAATCCTAAATAAGTAGGGGGAATTAAAATGAGCACAAATAAAAGATAAAACTGGTGAGGCCACCAAATTTTGGGGGTGGGGGTGGGCATAGCCTCTCTTGGCCACCCTCCATTGTTGCACCACTGGTGATTGACAGATGCTGTTCCACAGAAGAATGACAAGCTGAAGCCAAATCTCTCTGTTGGACTGAGAGATAATCAGGGAATTACTGTAGCCTATATGTTGTTCTAGCAGGAACAATTTGGTTCTGCTGTTAATATTCTGTAGTTTATAAGTCCTCTCTGCAGCTGGCCAGCTGAGCTCTGAGCAGATCAGCTGGAGGCACGTTATCGTGGTTCTGTATAACAAATGTATGCTGCTGTGACCACGGGGCCGAGCATAGTAGCACCTCTTCTGCCCGAAATTGACTCAGATTATGTACCGGGAGAACTTTGTAAAGTTAACAGTTTCCCCCTGCAAGCACAGTGGAAATTAACGCTTTCATCTGGAGTTGTCCTGCCTCCTGCTGTTGTATTTGTGTATGTGTGAGACGACTGCGAGTTGTGTGTGTATGTGTATGGGTGGGGGTGTGCTTATGTGTGTGTGTTTGTGAGAGAACGAGATAGAGAGAGAAGAGACAATGGAGAGTAGGACAAACAGACAGACAAACAAATCTTAGCTAAGGTTGTGATATTTAAATTGTGTATTTTAAAGCTTTGAGCCTGCGAGTCAAGATGAGCACATCAGCTGAGGGTGAACCCAGTTTTACCATGTCAGGGCCAACCAGACGAGGGAAGTCGACAAGACTTCAGCTCAGGGGTGTCGGCCTGAATGGACAGCACACACAGTGGCCTTCTTGTCGGTCGAATGGATGTAGGCCTTTGTGGACTCGGTGCAGTCAGCAGCATGGCAAGCTGGGGTAGCTCTCCCCAAGACAGAGGCTCATCAGGGTGGCAGCTTTGAAAAAACTCACAGCAAGGTGGTTCCAGGGCAGCTCGGGAGTTCGGAGCAGCCCAAAATGGAAGTTATAACTCCAATTAGAAGAGATTTTTCCTTGTAAGTTCCAAAAAGGAAAAATTACTGCGACAAAAAGAAAGAAGCTGGAAACTAGCTGTTTTCCAGCTCAGAAAAGCAAGAAAGCTGGACAGACCTTCACGGCGTCTTGACCCAGCAAAGCAAAAACAACAGACTGAACCCAACGGAGCAGAGAAGAGTTTTAGAGTTTCAGACTGAGCACAGCGAAGCACTGTTCTCAGGACAGAAGAGATAAGAACGTGTATGAGTGTTTGCAGGTGTCTAGGTTTCTCGTGAGAAATGTGTATGTGCTTTCTTTGTATGGAAGACCCAAGAATAAAAACATAGACATTGTAACACACGAACATCTTATAAGCAGGAGTAACTAAACTCTTAAAAACAGCATATTAATATTCTAATTAACTAATGGTTAATTATGAACGTTGACTAAATGGACTATTAAGAACTATTGAATAATGCTTATCAAAATAAGAGAAATAAAAAAATTAAAATATAAGCATTAACTAAAACACATATTCTGTTATAATTAACTCATAAAAGTCTAAGCATAACCAGAGACAACAAATGCAGAATTATTATAAGCTAATTGGAAAGCCCTTAAAAACAAAGACAAAGATAAAAAGTCAAACATAGTAAATGGTTGAAACCTCGGAATTTTACAAATTGAGAAAATGGCAACAGGAGGTTTGTTTTATTTTATTTTGTTTTTATCAACAAACAGCAAATCTCCATGAGAGCAGGAGCAATGTTGATTTCCCAGGGGAAAGGAGAGGCAAAGTTTTTCTTAAAAAAAAAAAAAGACCAAACTAAGGATAATAACATCAGAAGGGAACAACATAATAATGACAACAATTAGGGAACTGCACAATCTGTTTTTTAAAGCGTAATGTGCAAATGTGCAATAAGTAACAGTCTGAAATGTGCACATGTGCAAAAATAATAGTAGTCAAAAGAATGCCGCATTCAGCTGTTTAAAAATCTGAGGGCACTTGGGGAAAATGAGTTCTTGTATTTGAAGGTTCTGCATGTCACACTTTTGTACCTCGGGCCGGAGGGCAGAGGTCTGAATAGTCCATGCTGGGGGTGGGTTGGGTCTTTGATGATTGAGGCTGCTCTCCTGAGGGCTCTGCATTGGTAGATGCTCTGCAGAGAGGGCAGTGATGTCCCTGTGATCTTYTCAGCAGTTTTTACCACTCTCTGCAGGTGTTTGCAGTCCATAGTGGTGGCACTGTTGTACCAGGCTGTGATGCAGCTGGTCAAGATGCTCTCTACAGTGAAGGTAAGTTCCYGATGATTTTTGGTGACATGCYAAACTTCCTTAGTCTCCTCAGGAAGTAAWGTCTCTATTGAGCTTTMTTGACCAGCTGTGTTGTGTTCTTATCCAGGTCAGGTTTTCAGTGAGGTGGACGCCCAGATATTTAAAGCTGCTCACTCTTTCAATCTTGAGGTCTCCGATGTGCAGTGGCAGGTGCAGCCTCCTTTCCTTCCTCATGTCCACTGTCARCTCCTTCGTTTTGTCGATGTTGAGGGTGATGTTGTCCTCACACCAAGACACCAGGCCGACTACCTCCCTCCTKTAAGCTGCTTCAGCCTCCCCAGTGATGCATCCTATCACTGCAGYGTCATCAGTGAACTTCAGGATTATGCTGTTCTCATGGGAGGCAGCACAGTCGTGAGTGAACAGGGTGTAGAGGCTTGGGCTTAGGACGCACCCATGTGGGGTTCCGGTGTTTGTGATGATCCTGGAGGAGGTCCTGTTCCCAATCCTGACTGTCTGAGGCCTTCTAGTCAAAAAGTCTAGGAGCCAGTCACAGAGGGCGGGTTGAATTCCTAGTGAGTCCAGTTTATTGATGGTTTTTGTGGGATGACTGTGTTGAAGGTTGAGCTATAGTCCACAAACAGGATCCTGATGTACGAGTCTTTATCCACTTTTTCCTTTCCTTTCAGGTTGCTCGCTCACTGATATATCCTTTAAAACCGTGATAGTGGAGGACAGAGAAGTCTCTTAAAGAAGAAGTTACAGATCTGTGAGAGCCAGAAATCTTGCTTGTTTTTATTGACCAAATACTTATTTTCCACCATAATTAAAAATAAAAAAATTCCTAAAAAAATCAGACAATGTGATTTTCTAGATATGTTTTCTCCTTTTTTCTCTCATAGTTAAGGTCTAACTATGATGCCAATTGCAGGTCTCTCCCATCTTTTTTAAGTGGGAGAACTTGCACAATTGGTGGCTGACTAAATACTTTTCCCCTCACTGAATACAATCAAGATAGAACTTGAATCTATCACCATTGTCCACTGTCACAGATGGATGTAGAGCAGGGATGCCCAACAAAATATATTCAAATGGTTCAAAATATTGAACCAAGATCTACTTTTGAAGTCAGCATTTTTGCCGAGATCACTCGGATGTTATCATCCATTAAATGGACATTAAAAGTCAATATTAGTCCCAAAGAATGGCTTCAGAATGTYCMGACTGTGGCTTCTAGTGGGTTCTCCATCCCATAGAATGGACTGATAAYGTCAGAACCGGCTGCCGAGATCTACTTGTCCAGTCTCAGTATCACAAAAACATTATGTTCATCTCCCTACTCCTCGCTTCTTTAAAGTAAATCAAACAGAACATAATGTTTTGCTTAAGTTTTATTTAATTCAAAGTATTTAAAACTAAATTATCTACTTAAAGGCACAGTGTGTAGGATTTGTTGTTTTCAGCGACATCTTGTGTTTGAGTGGTTGAATCATCCTCCCTGGTCCTCCCCCTACCCCCACCCCCTGCTTCCAAATGTTACGGTGTCTCTCAGGTGTCAAAAACCTTTGATAATCCCAACCACGATGTCAACCAGCAGCTTCAGGGCTAGTGATGTTTCAAATGGTAAGATTATGAGCTTTAATAGGTAAAATTATACCAGCTATGTTTACATGCACAAAATTTTTTAATCGGATTGAAATGTATTCAGATTAAATAATCCRAATGTACTGTTTACATGGACACAATCCGATCATGAAAAGTGTTTACATGCACCGG
Source organism: Austrofundulus limnaeus (assembly GCF_001266775.1). Taxonomy (NCBI): domain Eukaryota; kingdom Metazoa; phylum Chordata; class Actinopteri; order Cyprinodontiformes; family Rivulidae; genus Austrofundulus; species Austrofundulus limnaeus. The sequence goes on from NW_013953550.1 coordinate 70,450, forward strand.
AGTTTTATTCAGAATAAAAGTCCGGACATGTGCAGTGTTGTAAATGTTCAGCTCTACTTCCGTGTTACAAACGTAAATAAAGCTCCTCTGTGCGCTCAGGACGGACCCGTGTCAGCTTTTAATAATGGTAGAGACGCCGTTACTCCTCGGTTGAGCTGCAGCCTGCAGATGAAGCAATACGTGCTTTTTATTTTTATTTTTTGCGAAGCAACGTCTGCTGTTTGCCTCCTTTTTCATCTGTTAAGAGAGCAAGGAGGAAAAGTTCTGCACGGTGCTGCGCAGCTGGAGCGCTGCTGTCCCACCGGGTGAATGAAAGTCAGCAGACATGCGCACAGGTCAGTTTACTACAATCAGATTAAGATGATCAGATTAAGTGTTTATATGAACCTCATTCCGATTATCAATAGGCATAACCCACCCTTTTCATTCGGATTAAAAATTCATTCGGATCGAGCTCAATCGGATCAAAATTATCGGAACGGGCTGTTTACATGACGCATTTTTATTCCAAACGGCTGTTTAATCCAATTACTTTTGTCCATGTAAACACAGCTTGACAGACAACAAATATTACATGTATAATATTACACCTAAAACCGTTTTTGACGCCGCCACTGCAGTTTGTCCTTCACGAGCCTTCGTAGACAAGATGGCGGGGCAAGAT
>NW_013953550.1:72606-76314 GCF_001266775.1 Austrofundulus limnaeus
GGGGGGGTCACTGATTGGCGGGCCTGATGGATAGAGCTTCATCAGAGCTAAACAACCAAAAAATCTGAAGCCCCATGTTTAATAGGTTTTGAGCTGTAATCATTTTTGCATGTCCAGACACCCCCATTTTGAAAGGAGCACCCTCCTCAAATATGGGGTGTATCGTAAAACCGTTGGCTGGTGCAGTGTAGGTCAAACTCATCTACAGTCCTGCCAAATTTCATGTTGATTGGTGTAGCCGTTTTTTTATTTATTTTTTGCTACGGTTGACCAAAAATCACTGAAAAAAACCAGTACGAAAACAATATGACTCCCGCTTACATTTCGTGTGCGGGAGTCATAATAAATATATGTTTCTACCTTAGTGGGACTTCTGACACTGAGAGGAGGAGGCCAGGGTCTCATAGGCGGGCAGTATGAAGTGGTTGCGAGGTGTAGGCAGGTCTCCAGATGTTCATCAGTCATTGTGGATCTATTCTTGGACTTGATTATTTTCATGTGAGAAAAAGCAGACTCACATAGGTAGATCCAAAAAGTGCTGTCAAGTTCAAAGCACCTCTTCTGATAGTTTTCTTCTGACAGCAGAAACCAGGACTCTCCATCCATGCCACTTATTGCTCTGGATTTGATCCCGATGTCATTTTGCAGAGTCAAAACCTCATTTTCAACACTAGACCAGTCCAGCAGAAACACAGACACTAATTTGGACACAATGTCATGCATTCCTGGACAACTGCACGACTTTACAGCAGCCACAATCTTACTTTTATTTTTAAAATCACGGAAAAGCACGTCTGCAGCATCAAACGCTTCTTTCATAACTTCGTCATTGCTGAAAGACCGTTTTTGTGTTGAGCCAGGATGCAGCCAACCTGGTATGWGTCTATCATAGCAGCCTTACCATTGGTGTTGGATCGAGTAAATATCGATGCTGTGCTGCAAGCTTGTTTTTCAGCTCCTGAACACTTCCTGAGCTCGGTTTTAGGAGGGAATCTCTCTCGTAGCATTTGTGCATTGTTTTGAAATGCTGCTCCACGTTATCCTTTTTGGACAAGGCAGCGCTCGAAATACATATGAGTCCTCCTCCCACTCCAGGTGAAAATAATAAGTTTTTGTTTGCTTGTTAGCTCGTTTTTCATCAGTTTTTTCCACAATAGTATCAACAATTCCTCTCTGCTTTGTTTTGGACACGTGAACCGAAAGTCTCACAAGATCATGTTTGGAGTGCTGTTTCACAGCACCAAAAACTCGCAAGACTACGTCTATGAGAATTTACAAGAGAGGGCGGAGGGAGCACTTTCAAGACTGGAATGTTAAATAAACAAAGGTTGTATTTAACAAGTCTCGCAATCGACTGGCAACCAGTCGGTGATCGACTGGTAGATCACGATCAACTGGTTGGGCACCACTGATGTAGAGCATTTCTATGTCCCTCACATTGGCAACAGGGACAAATATTGGATTTATATACAATAAAAGTGCCCTATTAATGACTAAAATTGATGTATAAAGATAATTTTTTTAAAAATTGCATAAATACTGTATTTATCAGCAGATTTATAATACTGGGTGTATGGGAGGAAAACTGAAAATATCAATGTCAGACACAGCAACAATGATGTGCAAATATGAAAGTTGCGTCAACACAAGATTGTTTATCATTACTTTGATACACATCAACGTCAGAATTTTTATCCACAGTGACAAAATTATAAAGAAAATATTGGACTGCATTTTTTTCTGATAATCATTCTGTATATTTCAGCTTTATTCAATATTATTAAGCACTAGTTGTATTTATAGATTGGAAGAGTTGCAATGACATGCTTCATTTAGCAGTTTTGACTATTTGATAAAGAGCTGAAAAAGCTTGTACAAAAACTTAAAGAAATAATGTTTCTTTGCTGTATAAACAACATTAACACATTCAATTAGGATTGTTTGGTGACAAAACACAAATTTAATAAAGGAGAATAATTTTCACCAGATTTAGAAAAATTCCAGAATTTTTGGAGCTGCTCTGCAACATATTGTACAAATAAATTAGTATGCTCCACTTGAGTGTACTAATTTATWTGTACAATATGTTGTGTTCACAGGATCCAGGTTGTAATATTTGAAGTGTGACCATAAATTTCAATGCTTTTCTAAACCAAGGGTAGAACAATGCATAAATCACAGGGTTTAAGGTGGAGTTAATATAAAAGAGAAAGAGAGCATAGGATAAAACTGAGCTACTGAATAAATCTTCCCCCACAAGAGAGACACAATAATATGGGCAGAAACATATCAGAAAAAACACTACAAGAACACCAAGAGTCCTTGCTGCTTTCAACTCAGATTTTTTTGATGTTTGTGTCACTGAAAGCTGCATAGTGAAATCTGTAATGTGAGGACGCATGGCACGAGCCTGAGACACTGCCACGATAAATACTCTCATATACAAAATAATGATTACGGTAACGGGAACAATAAAGTTTACCATCAGATCAATAGTTCCTGCAATGTAGTCGACACTGATTATACATTGCCCCAAGCACACATTGTGCCTTCCCGGCTGTGTAAAGTCACCCTTTACAATAAGACTACCATAGAAAATAGAGCAGAGCCAACATAGACATACACAGACTTTAACTCTTCTCTCACTGACTCTGGTGGGGTAATGCAGAGGGTCACATATTGCCACATAGCGGTCAACTGAGATGAGCACCATGTCTCCAACTGATGCAGAGGTAATAGTAAAGGACACTGAGTTATAAAAAGAACACAAGACATCACCAAAAAACCAGCAGGCTGTGTTTCGGATCATTTCAGCAGGCATCATTAGGACACCCATGAGAAAATCTGAGACAGCCAGAGAGAGAAGGAGGATGTTGGTGGGCGTGTGTAGCTTCCTGAAAAAGACAAAAGAATGATCAAATTAACTAACATTTTTTAGCAAAAATAAATAAATAAATAAAATAAAGATGCTACGTTAAAGTCTAGGATCCTGATGTACAGCAATTCATTAAGTGTTAGCTCTATTTAACCTTCTTTTTAGGTGTTAAAATCAAAAATACATGCAAAAATAACAATCTAAAATATGTCTTCATGTACTTGAAGTGTGAGACTGAAATGATGACAAGCAGGTTGAGAGCCGCAGTAAGCAGAGAAACAGAGAAAAACATAGTCTGTATGAGCACAACTTCATTCCAAGAGGGCTTGCTGCAAGAGATATTGGAAAATTGTGGAAAGCAGAGTTCTTTTCCGACCTGCATCTCCACCTTTAGAGAATTGTGTGCTTGTTTGTGTTCTGCACAAGCTTGAATATATAGCTGATATGTTTTAACTTCTTCTAACTCCTCCCTGTCTCTGTATTTCTCTACTCTCTAAGGTGCTTGTGCTTTGTCATAATGAGTAAAATTTTTTTACTAAGAGATCTGGATGTAATGATTTTTCACTAATTTTACTTTTGAGTATAGCTACTGAACAGTGAAATTTCCTTGGACTCATATGTATAATGACTCACAAAGTGGCAGAGTTTTCTAATACTGGATGTCACAGGAAGACGTGAATGTAGTTGAATGAATGAATGAATGAACCGTTATTGTCATTACACATTATGCTCTTACATTTGCCCAACAAAATTGGTTTACACTTGAATACACTTACTGAAATTTATCTAATACTTTGTACAAAAGCCTTTGTTGTCAATGACAGCTTCAAGAC
>NW_013953550.1:77429-80483 GCF_001266775.1 Austrofundulus limnaeus
CAATACGACAACACGGTGAAATAAAACTGCCTTTTTGGGAAAGGCAGAACTTGTGAACACTTCCTGGAGAGAGGTGAAGGAGACGAAGCTGAGCAGATCACGAGAGGTTTTCAACAAACTGGGCGCACGGTTACACAAGCACTTAGCTTAACAGCACCGTGATAATAAATAAATAAAACAAACACACTCATACAGTTTTATGAAGCAATGACTATTTCTGAGTCAAAGTCAAACTTGAACTTGACCAACATGTTAAGTTAAAACCATTAATAATTTGTCTTTGCACCAAATATTAGGTGGAAGTTTCTGCATCTTATTTTGTAAAGTGACACCACACAGTTTGGACCATTTTGCTTTCGACATCTCGACTATAATATATAACTGTTAGCTGCAGCGACACCTGTTCAGCCCCTCTCTGTGAACTTGGTTCTATTCGATAAGCTAAGATAAGCTAAGCTATGTGCTTGTGTAACCGTGCGGCCAGTTTGTTGAAAACCTCTCGTGATCTGCTCAGCTTCGTCTCCTTCACCTCTCTCCAGGAAGTGTTCACAAGTTCTGCCTTTCCCGAAAAGGCAGTTTTATTTCACCGTGTTGTCGTATTGCACTGCGCACTCGTATTAAACAAAAGCAGCTCTCTCCAGGAGGATATTTGCTGTCAGTCAATCCAAGCGAGTTAATCCACGGGCAGAAATCTGCTGACGTTAAATCGTGCTGTACTCGCTCCTACCCGAACCACCGGAGAGGAGGTTCTGAGACAGTGCAGCTGTGGAGCGCGCTTGGAGAGGCGCACTGGGCCGACACCGAGCCGAGTCGAACCGTGTACCAGAGCGTCTGTGGAGATTGTGGGCCGAGGCTATCACTATTAACAGTTAACACCAGAGGGCGCAAATTAACAGCTTTCTTTGAGGCACCGAAGTAAAGCACCGAAATTAGAGTTGTGTTTTGGTCTGTGTACTACTGTGGATATTCGCCCCGGTGCCATACTGGAACCGAGTTTCGGTACCCAACCCTAGTTGTGATGTGTGTAAATCATCTTTGGTCTCTAATGCTGTCCAACCTCACTATGATGACTTGTATCAGCTGCTTCAAATGAAAAATAAAGGTGAGCTTGTTACACCCTCGCACCTTTTAACTGCAGCAGAAAAAGGCATCATGAACATTTCCAATGCAACAAATGTCTGCTCCCGACACAGAGTGTTGGTCTATGTAAAAAATGAATGTGGGGATCCATTGTGCCTCGGAAAACATATGGTGGAGTCTCAATGGACAACCATTATTTTGACCTCATCCAACTCCTGGTGAACAGTTACTACACCATCAGGCAGAAACATGTTGCCATATTACACACCTCACAGCTTTAAAAAAGAGTCCGTTCATCAGAGACTGACTAAGCTCATTCTCTTCAAAGGCCAATAATTAAACAAAACAATTCGATGGGACTACAGATGTAAATTAGCCTTGGCTAAATCTGGTGCAATGCATAAAACTATGTTTTAATTGCACACTGCACCAAACAAATAAAATCATTCATTCATTCATAAATAAGCAGGCCTACTCTCAGCTACTACCAGTCTACTTCTGAAGCCTCATGCAGCAACCCCAACTGCAAATCTGCTTCCACCATGCAGAGCAGGATGTCATGTTTTTTTTTTGTTTGTTTGTTTTCTTTTTTGGCTGATAGTGTCTCATTAACATAAATTTCTGCACCTGGCTAAATTAGACTCACAGCCAGTCACTTCTTTACTCCCACGTGTGCTTCTGTGACATCTAACTTTGTCTTTTGGNGGCCAGTTTGTTGAAAACCTCTCATGATCTGCTCAGCTTCGTCTCCTTCACCTCTCTCCAGGAAGTGTTCATAAGTTCTGCCTTTCCCAAAAAGGCGGTTTTATTTCATCGTGTTGTYGTATTGCGCCGCGCGCTCGTATTAAACAAAAGCAGCTCTCTCCAGGAGGAAATCTGCTGTCAGTCAATCCAAGCGAGTTAATCCAAGGGCAGAAATCTGCTGACGTTAAATCGTGCTGTACTCGCTTCTACCCGAACCACCGGAGAGGAGGTTCTGAGATAGCGTGGCTGTGGAGCGCGCTTGGAGAGGCGCATTGGGCCGATACCGAGCCAAGTCGAACCGTGTACCAGAGCGTCTGTCGAGATTGTGGGTCGAGGCTATCACTATTAACAGTTAACACCAGAGGACGCAAATTAACAGCTTTCTTTGAGGCACCGAAGTAAAGCACCAAAATTAGAGTTGTGTTTTGGTCTGTGTACTACCGTGGATATTCGCTCCGGTGCCATACTGGAACTGAGTTTCGGTACCCAAGCCTAGTTGTGATGTGTGTAAATCTTCTTTGGTCTCTAATGCTGTCCAACCTCAATATGATGATTTGTATCAGCTGCTTCAAATGAAAAATAAAGGTGAGCTTGTTACACCCTCGCACCTTTTAACTGCAGCAGAAAAAGGCAACATTTCCAATGCAACAAATGTCTGCTCCCGACACAGAGTGTTGGTCTATGTAAAAAATGAATGTGGGATATCCATCCATTGTGCCTCGGAAAACATATGGTGGAGTCTCAATTAGACAACCATTATTTTGACCTCATCCAACTCCTGGTGAACAGTTACTACACCATCAGGCACATCTTGCCATATTACAAACCTCACAGCTTAAAAAAAGAGTCTGTTCTTCAGAGACTGACTAAGCTCAAAACAATTCGATGGGACTACAGATGTAAATTAGCCTTGGCTAAATCTGGTGCAATGCATAAAACTATGTTTTAATTGCACACTGTACCAAACAAATAAAATCATTCATTCATTCATAAATAAGCAGGCCTACTCTCAGCTACTACCAGTCTACTTCTGTAGCCTCATGCAGCAACCCCAACTGCAAATCTGCTCCCACCATGCAGAGCAGGATGTCATGTTTTTTTTTGTTTGTTTTCGTTTTGGCTGATAGTGTCTCACTAACATAAATTTCTGCACCTGGCTAAATTAGACTCACAGCCAGTCACTTCTTTACTCCCACGTGTGCTTCTGTGACATCTAACTTTGTCTTTTGG
>NW_013953550.1:81229-88850 GCF_001266775.1 Austrofundulus limnaeus
CTGTTATAAGAGGTCCAAACTTTTAATATGGTGTGTGTATAGTAACAAACTATATTATAATGCACTTGTACATCCCAAATGTAAATGACTGAAAAAAACTGAAGTAACTGAACAGAACTGAGTTTAAATAAACAAAAAAAATGTGTTACTATTTAATTTGTAGTTCATAAAATGTGCATCAATCAAAGCAGCATCAGGAAGACTACAACACAAAATAAAAACACTGAATTAAACACACACACAAACAACTTTAAGGACTACTTCTTGAAATGCCTTGCATCTTCCTGATATCTTATTAACATGATTGATGTTGACTTTTGGAATAAGTTTAGATGAAAGGAAGATAAAATATATATAGAAATCATATAGGATACACAAGCAAGGTGTTCTGGGACGCAAAGGAGGAGCAACAACAGTATTCAGAAGAAATTATTGGACAAGAAGTAAGRAATTGGAGAAACCAATAAAATCAGCTGTATAACAGAAAGTGAGTCAGGCTGCTGTAGCACTCTGATGATGGAGATAACAGATGGAGCAAAATGGAGCAGAACTCTGTTTTTCACAGTTCATCAACAACTCCTGTAGGAAGCCAACACTGCACTGGTCTGAAGCTGTGCTACTGCACACTGTGCTGTCCTTCATCTCTCTGATCACTGTGGTTCTCAACCTGCTCGTCATCATCTCAGTCTCCCATTTTAGGCAGATAATACCTTTTATTTAATTTCTAAGTGTTAAAAATGTAAACATATATTTACCAAGTCTGACAGTTGAATTTAATTACTGCCCTTATTTTTATAGAATGTTATTGACTAATATGTGTTTGTTTGATTTTAGGCAGCTTCAGAAACCCTCTAACATCCTCCTCCTCTCTCTGGCTGTTTCCGACATTCTTGTTGGATTCCTTTTGATGCCAATTGAAACATTTAGAACCACGGAATGCTGGTCGTTTGGAGATAGTATATGCACTGCTTATTCTTATGTTACCTGTGTTGTTCTCAGTGCTTCACTTGGAAACATTGTTCTGATATCAATTGACAGGTATATGGCTATTTGTGACCCTCTGCATTATTCCACCAGGATCACTGTGGCAAGAGTAAAATTATGTGTTTGTCTGTGTTGGCTATTATCTGTCATCTACAATATTTTATTTTTGAGTGATGAGTTGATTCAGTCAGGCAGAAGTAATTCTTGCATTGGAGAATGTAAACTTTCCATTAACAACACTGCAGGAACTGTTGATCTGTTCATAAGTTTCTTATTTCCAGTTACAGTAATCATTGTTCTGAGTATGAGAGTATTTGTGGTGGCTGTGTCTCAGGCTCGYGCCATGCGCTCTCATATGACAGCTGTCACACTTCAGCATTCAGTAAATCTTAAAAGTAAGAAATCTGAGTTGAAAGCTGCCAGAACTCTTGGTGTTCTTGTGATTGTATATCTAATATGTTGGTGTCCGTATTTTTCTTATTCTGTTGTTGAAGTTGACTTAAAAAGTACACCATATGCATATTTTGTATTCTTTCTATTTTTATTCAACTCCTGTCTAAACCCTGTGATCTACACCCTGTTTTACCCCTGGTTCAGAAAAGCTGTTAAACTTATTGCCACCTTTCAGATACTGCAACCTGGCTCGTGTGAGGCAAACATACTATAAAGACTTAACTCAAATGAAAAATTTTTAACAAATATTTTAGCAARTTCAGATGTAAACTTTACGCATTGGACATATAAGCAGTCTATACAGTGTATATAGTGTGTATGTTAGAATCCTGTGTTTTTATTATTCTAACCAGTGTCTATGGAAGAGACAGTATCTTCGTAGCCAGGCAAATTTTACCTTTTATATTTATTGCTGTTTCTACTCAGCTGCATCTAATTCATGTCTGATTACACTGGGCATTTAAAATGAAGAGGGACAAGTGCTCACTGCTGGAACATTGAATGTCCTCCAGTGATAAACCATGCTGCAGCCTGACAGATTTTCCATATGTGTTTATTCTAGTGAGGAGAACGGGGTTGGTTTTCACATGGGTTGGTTGTCACAGTTGCTACATCTTTTTTTCCTAGAAAGCGCTGTTACAAAATTTTTGTGTGTGAGTTTCCAAAATAGTTGTCACAGACTACCTACATTTTTATTTTAGCAGTGTGACATCTTTCAATGAGATGAAAGGACTTATTGTGTTTTTCACATCATAATGTAACTTTTGATTATTTTTATGATCATTTTGAATTGCCTTTAAACAATGGATTTAAAATTAAACACTTATTGGCATTTGAAAGCTAAAAGGCAGAGCTATAGTTAGAATGTTATTTTTCTTTGCTAGACCGTAACATGTGCTTGCTAGCACAACTGCTAGCAAAAAAAATTCCTGATGGGGTTGGTTGTCACATGACAACCCTATGACCAGACACCACCTGAACATGATGCTCAGGGCAGTCTATGCCGTGAAACGGCTGCTCAAATCTATCTGAAGTACAGAAAAGGACTTTAATATCAATTACCAAACATTGGAAAGATACTACAAACAAAAAGTCCATCAGAGGTTTCTCSGAATGAAATTGGCCCATTGGTGCCTGTGAGATACACCAGGACAGCTCTTTAAATCTGTCAGAACTGTGATGCAGACAATGACTGAAGAAAATGGATAGGCCCTATTCTGTTCAGATGCAGACAACTTGAAACAGTTTTTTTATTCAAAATTTTGACAAGTCCTATCAGTTTATGGCAAATAAGATGTTGTTACCTATATAAGATGTTTTTTATCAACTAAGATATTAAATTAAACATTGTAAATTAAAAAATGTATTAAAANTAACATAAATTTCTGCACCTGGCTAAATTAGACTCACAGCCAGTCACTTCTTTACTCCCACGTGTGCTTCTGTGACATCTAACTTTGTCTTTTGGTTAAATTTGATATTCTCACAGAATTAACAAATGTATTCTGGAACTCAAAGTATTAAAGTCATGAGATTATTTTACTAATTGATTTGCAGTTCTGAACATATTTAGAGTGTTTTTACATAATGTTTTCTCCAACAATAATTACCCACAGCCTAGATCACAATTTTTGGCTAAAATCCAAAGATACTAATTACACTATGGCATCATTAAACAAGTTTTAGCACAGCCAATAGAGAATGTTCTTACTGAGGAGTTGTCAGCAGGGGTCAGCAGCCTGAACTCTCACTCCAAGCTTGGATCAAAACTTTTTTTGGTTCTTTAGCACTAACAAGGTCCATCACAAGGTCCATCCACTAATCCAACGGTCCCACCAACAAGCCCCCCACCCCCACCCCATCTGAAAAGCAGGTGTCCGGACATACAAAAAATGCTTACAACTCAACAAATATGCAACAAAGGAAATTCAGATTTTTATAGTTTATTTTTTTACTTTGATGAAGGGCTATTCGTCGGGACAACCAATAAGCAAGACCCCACCCCCTCTACCCAAACACATTGGTCTTTCWCATTAAATTCCAATAAAATGTATTTGTTTGTGGTTGTAATGTGAAAAATATCRAAAGGTTMAAGGGGTATGAATACTTKTGTAGGCCAATGTAAATGTGTTTTTATATACATTTAAAACAGACAATTGAGGGCACAAAAACATATTGATTTATCATGAAATTTGCCAAGACAGACTCAACATTGGGGTAAACTTTATTATTTTAGGGGAAATTAATTAGCAATCAATCCTATCCTATTCTCTAAAAAGGAAGTTTTTTTTCAGATTTTAAATATGCAAAATCTTTCTATTGAGCATACTAATTTATTTGTACCCCATATTAGCCTCACATGAGCCAGGCTGCAGTATTTGAAGTGTACCAATGAGTTTTACTGCTTTCCTAAACCAGGGATAGAACATTACATATATCAAAGGGTTTAAGGTGGAGTTTAAGTAAAGCAGAAAGAGTGCATAGGAAAAAAATGAGTCACTGAGCATATTATTTTCCACAAAAGACACACAGTGATATGGACAAAAACATATCAGAAACACGACCACCAGAAAACCAAGAGTCCTGGCTGCTTTCAACTCAGATTTTTTTGTTTGTGTCACTGAGAGATGCAGGGTGAATACTTTAATATGAGAATGCATGRCACGAGCCTGAGACACTGCCACGATAAAYACTCTCAWATACAGAACTATGATGATGGTAACTGGAACAATAAAGYTTACAATAATATCAACACTTTCTGCAATGTGGTCAGCAGTGATTATACATTTCCCCAAGCACWGATTGGGTCTACCCTGTTTTGTAAAGTCAGCCTTTACAATAAGACTACCATACAAAATRGAGCAGAACCAGCATAGACAGACACTAAATTTAACTCTTCTCTCAGTGACTTTGGCAGGGTAATGCAGAGGGTCACATATTGCCACATAGCGGTCAATTGATATGAGCACCATGTCTCCCACTGAAGAAAATGTTATGATTAAAGACAYTGAATTATACAAATAACACAAGAGATCACCAAAAAACCAGCAGGCTGTGTTTCTTATAATTTCAAATGGCATCAGCAGGAGACCCACAAGGAGATCYGAGACAGCCAAAGAGAGGAGGAGAATGTTGGCTGGAGTGTGAAGCATCCTGAAAAGAGATGAAAGCATGTCAAATCAACAACTCTTGCATTGAAACAAAACAGTCTGAAGCTCCTTTCTTAATTAAAATGCTTTTGAAGTAATCGGCTATATGCACAGAACCATACTCGACATTTTAGACCTTTTCTGTTCTTTTCTAACATATAGTGTGTTCTTTCTGATAAGGTAAACACTGGTATCCTCTGATATAACAAAAACAATATTAATAACTATTTTCAGCATTTTCTTTTGTATTTTAAAAGCAATAATGTAGAAAAGAAAATGTAAAATTAGATCTACAGTATATCTACTTGAAGTGGAAAAAGGAGATGATGACAAGCAGGTTGAGAGCTGCAGTGAGCAGAGAGATTGAGGACAGCATGATTTGTAGGAGCAGAAATTCTCTCCAGGAAGGCCAWGGCTTTTTGCAGGAGGTATTGGAGAATTGTGGAAAGCAGAGTTCTTCTCCAGTATCCATCTCCATCTTCATAGACCTGCAGAGATCTGCAACATTGTTTGTTTTCCAAACAAAACTWTGTTATGTAGCTGAAATCTGCTTCTAGCTCCTCCCCTTAAGACTATTTCTCTGCTCCCTCTTCTAAAAAGCATGGGGTTAGAGCTGTCTTTCATAATAGGAAATATTTTTAATGACAATGGGGAACAGTAATTAGAACGTTGAGGAAAAATACACTCAAAAATGTGTTGGATTTTCTTAACCAAATTATGTCAAGTGGTTCCACTCAACTGAGCTGAGTAAAYGCAAAGCAACTTTCACATTTACTTTTAAAGAAAGTSTGAAAGATTCTTAAGACATAATGTAAGAAAAGCAAACCCTTAAATGTGTACAAGTTTTACAGCATATTTCTCATATTTTCATATAAAAAAGGTAGTTTTGATTAAATAAAATAAAATTACCTGAAATTAAAATYCTTGGGGAAAAATATTTAGTCAGCCAATTGTTCAAGTTCTCCCACTTAAAAATATGAGAGAGGCCTGTAATCGACATCACTGTTAGACCTCAACTGTGAGACAAAATKAGAAAAAACATCACACAATCTCTTTGTGAACACCATTTAGTATGTGTGTCTCTAAATCTGAACTGATGTCGTTATCTACAGCTTGTTCCACAAGACATGAACTGTAAAAATAAAGTTGTAACTTATAGCTGATAAACATGTGTTTAAAAAAATCTAATGCATCAGTTCTGATACAGAGCACTAAATTAAGTTTCGTGTTGAAATCATAATTTTAATATAAATATTTGTCACATGCTTTATTATAACCTTTACATTTAACTACAATAATTTTTTAAGGTTTTACTTTAGGAAGAAAACAGTGCTTGAGTGAGAGAAATAAGACAATAAATTGTTTTGTAAAAAAATAGTCTGTGACAAGAGAAGACCATTGAACTAAAAATAGTATCCCAGGGAGGGTTGAGTGTAGGTGGCACTCTATGAGGTAGTGATGGAGAATGAACAACAGGGACAAATCTTTCCTGAGAAAATGATGCCAAAGTGACAGATAAAAGAAGAAACAAACAGAATTTGTGCTCAGAAGGCTGCTCCAGCTGCGTTTATCGTTTGTCCTCTGATAATGGAAGTCTATAATACAGAAGAGCTCTGCTTTCCACAACTCCTCAATACCTCCTGTAGGAAACCAACAATTCCAAGGGTCACAGTTGTGTTTCTGAGGTTTCTGCTGTCCCTCATCTCTGTGGTTACTGTGGTTCTCAATCTGCTTGTTATTATCTCAGTCTCCCATTTCAGGCAAATAAAAATGTCTTTTAATACTGACTGTTTTTCAAATTATCTAAGCTGATGGATTTTACCAACATTTAGTAGTTTAAAGTAAACTGGCAGTGATTTTGAGCACAGCATAGTTAAGACTTGGTATTTAGGCGATGTTTTATATAATTTATTTATTTAGTTATTCAAAATTATTTAGTAAAAGATATTCTATTATGCTGTTCTCGTCCTCCAGGCAGCTCCACAAAACTACTAACTTCCTGCTCCTTTCATTGGCCATCTCAGACTTCATGGTCGGCTTTGTGTACGTTCCAGGCGAAACTGTGAGACTAACAAGTTGCTGGATTTTTGGAGATTATATGTGTTTATTGTATTTATACATTGTCTCCATTATTGTTTCATCTTCAGTTGGAACTGTAGTCCTTATATCTGCTGACCGCTATGTGGCAATTTGTGACCCTCTGCATTACCACACTAGAATCACTATGAAAAGAATCCAGACATGCATCTGTCTCTGCTGGCTCTGTTCTGCTCTGTACATAATTCTTTTTTTCAAAGATGGTCTAAAGAACAAATATTATCCCTGCTATGGAAAATGTGCATTTTCTGTTGAATTTTTTCCTGCAGTTGTTGATCTTATTGTAAGTTTTTTTCTTCCAGTTACTGCCATCATTATTCTGTACTTAAGAATATTTGTCATGGCCATTTCTCACGCCCGTGCCATCCGCTCCCAGGTCACTGTTATTACTTTCCAACATTCAGTGACTGCATCATCAAGGAAAACTGAACTGAAAGCAGCCAGAACTCTTGGTGTTCTTGTAGTTGTGTTTCTAATTTGTTTCTGCCCATATAATAGTGTTGCTCTTGCAGGGGACAGATCATTTAATGGATCTGTTGTTGTGTTCTGTCTTTTTAGTATTAACTCCTGTCTAAATCCTGTGATATATGCTTTGTTTTATCCCTGGTTTACAAAAGCAATTAAATACATATTCACACTGAAGATATTACAGCCTGGGTCTTGTGATGCCAGCTTTATGTAAAAAAGGCTGAGATTAAATATGTAAATACAATGGAAATATAAATGTGTGTGCATATAAATTTAAACTGTCTGTGCTTTTAATGTTGGACAAATAAGATTAAATTAACAGTCTCATGCGGTAATAACAAACCATTGTTTCATAGCTAATTTATATTTATTTAATTTATTCTTTGTGTTGGGGTCACCCCGAAGGGGAATAAACATTTCCACCTGTCTTTGACCCTGGTCTCAGAAGACCTCCCTCAAAAGAGACATTT